>NC_060899.1:15831953-15861953 GCF_014805685.1 Silurus meridionalis
AGCTGGAACCAGGTGGATTTGTTTCTACCTTCATGCCTGAATATACAGGACATTTTTTGGCACCATTCCAGTTTCAGAAAGCAACATGATCCGTTTTATGCTTGGCTCTAAAGCCATTAAGATGCCTGCACTCGAAAACCGGAATGAAACATAACTGAAGTCTTTCAAACATCTATGAATTCAGTGTCAACCAGATCCAGTACTGGGTTCCATCTCCAATCAGATCCCATCACATGTTGGGTTTTAAATCATTTCATGCTTTGGGAATTGGTGAACCAAATGGAACCATTTCTCCAACTTCTATCCACACTTTACTCCACATCTGGACCAATCCGAGTTCCAGTGATTGCACCTGAGAACTAAATACTAGAACCTACCAGTTCTTTTCCACCCGGCTAATGAAGGCAGATTCTTTCCATCTAACAGAAGTCCGATTTCGTTCTAATCTTCCATTTAGAACCCCTAAAGTCTGTTTTTCCGTTCTTCCTTTGCAGAACCGAGCAGGATCTTTTCCATTTCTGGAACTAACGCTTGCTAACATTAGTAGGATCCTCTTTTCCATCAAAGTTACAATTTAACCGTGTTTCGAAAGAATCATTCGGATCATCCTAGAAACTTGGGACCAATCAGATTTCTCCATTCTTATGTTGAAAACCTGCCAGAATATTTGCATCCAGGTTCCAAGCTGTCAGAATGATGATACACTTTGCATCCTTGGATCGATAACCATCTCTGCTGTGATTCCAGACATCATTCAGATCCTATTTCCCCCAAAATCAGACCGATTCTAAAGAGATCATATACTTTTCATCCTGGTTCACTAAACCAATCACATATTTGTTTCCACCATTGAGAATGGGTTTAGAAAAGAGCCAATCAGAGTGTTGGTTATAGAACTATTTCTTTCCAAGCGTGTTACAGAAGCTCTTGTGTTCTATCCATTCTGGGAAATGAAACCAATTGAATCCTTCCCAAACTTGGGCTCAGACTAAATCAGAACCTTCCCGTCTTCACTGCCACCACCAATCGAATCCCGGCTAGCTGCCAGCGTCGATTCCACTAGGTTTGTTTTTCATGATAAACCGAAGCCGAATTTGTCTCGGTGGAACTTGTGAATGATGATGAAGAGGAGTGTTTAATGCATTGATGTGCACTAAACCCAATAGGGGTTAAAAGAAATGCCTCGTACACACCCAGATCCCAAAACCATAATCGTCTCACGCAGCTTGCGCTTGCAAACATAATGAGAATGCTGATGGTAATCCTCATTAAAGAAAAAGAAAGAAAAAGAATGAATGTAATAACCATAAGCTTCACAGAGATTAAAAAAGAAACCACCAATCCATTTCCTGCTCAAATAAGAGAACTTTTTGGAGTCTCGATCGAATGACTTGGACGTGATTAAACTTATTTTTTTCCCCTCGTGTGCCATTTACGCCAATTATTAGCAATAACGCAGATCTATTTTCACGGAAAGTCCAAAGGGAATTGTTTTCACAAAGCCCAGGCAAATTTCTCTTTATTTTGAATAATAATTTATGGTAAATGAAAGTTGTGGGGCTGAAATCACACCATCCAGCCATCGCTCTCTCATTCACAACATTTTTTGCTAATCGCATGCCATTTGTTACCTCGCTTACATTTTCCATATTTTTTCTCGAAGCAGTGGAGTAATGAGGCATGAGTCGAACAGAAACACTGTGACGGAACTGTAAATTGCAGATTAATGCCTGCTGCCTGGTGTGGGAAAGTGACGAATGATCACAAAACTAAACACTGAAACATGTCAAGACTCCCAGAGTGTAAGACCACTGGGCGATATTTTAAAAAATGATCTCGATATTTGATACTACATTTATATATAGATGCACAGAATAATACAAATTACCTCAGAGTCTCTGCAAAAAAGCAGTAAAATAAACAACAATGTTTTATCTGAGGTAAGAATTTGATTTCATTTAATGTCTAAATTTTTCCTCAAATCAACAGCATCCATTCAGTACAATTGAGTTTTTTATTATTAAAAAGGTTTTTTTTATCAACATACCAACAATACCTTAGAAAAGTGTATCAAGTAATAATTTACCACAATATCATTATTATATCGATAAATCGCCCAGCCCTAGTTTGATATAAATATATATATAAAACTAGATGTTTAAAAATTATACTGCAGTGATGTTTCAAATGTTCATGTCCACACAGAACATGACCAAAAGTTTGTAAACCATAAGATTCCTACTTGCTTTTTGAACATCTCATTCAACATTTAGTCCCCATTTGCTGTTGTCTCCATTTTTTTGGGAAGATGTTCCACTAGATTTTATGGAGATGTGTGTGAGATTTTTGATGTAGGTGACTCAATATGTTTGAATTAAATCTTCCACACACTTCCAAACCATGAAAAGTAGATATTCATGGAGCCGTCATTGTGCACAGGAGTATTGCCATGCTGGAGCACGTTTTGTTCTCCTTGATTAAATGAAGGAAAAATTCATGTCCTATATTATATTTTAACTGTGTTACTCCAAACAGTTTGGTGAAGAACCACATATGGATAGAGAAGTGAAGTGAGCCAGTACTTTTGTCCATACAGTGTATGTGATCTGTCACTTTAAATTTTACTACAACAAAAATCAAAGTTCTGCTCATACCGTTTGATTGTTTTCTACACAGGAGCACATCGGCTTTATGCTCATTTGCATTGCGGCAGTTGATCCTCTTACCCTGTTTGCACGCTTCGTCCGTCACGTACGTGCAGATGCTCCCCTTAAACCCCTGCACCCTGCTTCTGGTGAGCTCCTGAAGAGAGCAAAGTCGTGGATGTGCAGCAAAAGGAAACACGGTGAAGGTGCTTACAGACGTGTGTGTGTGTGTGTGTGTGTGTGTGTGTGTGTGTGTGTGTGTGTGTGTGTGTGTGTGTGTGTGTGTGATTATGCATCATGTATCAGTTGGGTTTTATTATTTGTAATGCTGATGTAAACATTACGCACAACTACTAACTTATTTCTCTTGGCAAACTTTTCTTCCTCTCTGAAAATAGATCTAATACACACTATATAAAGAAAAGTGGAGACAGCTGACTTCTCCAGCCATATGTGGCTCTTCCCCAAACTGCCACCACAAACCTGGAGGTACACAATTGCGTAGGACGTCTTTGGATGCAGGACTGTGAAATTTTCCCTTCACTTGTCCTAGAAGACCCAAACCTGTTCCAGCATGAAAATGCCCATGTGCACACAGCCAGCTCCATAAAGATATGCTTTTCATGGGTTTTATGTGTGTGGAAGATCTCCTGCTACAGAGCTCCAACCCTATTGAACACCTTTGAGATGAATGTGAACGCTGAATGCACCTCCTCACCTTCACTACCTGACTTTACTAACAAGCTTTTGGCTTATTGAATCTCCACAAAATCTAGTGGAACATCTTCCCAGAAGAGTGGAGAGCGTTATAACAGCAGACGGGGAATAAAGGTGGAGTGGAATGTTAGAAAAAGAACACACTATGCCCAGATGTCCACGAACTACCAAAGTATTTCCGGATTGTTCCAGCCGACCAGGGAAGGAATGTTTGAGAACGCTGGAGAAAGGAAATAAGCGTCCTACTGAGACTCATATTCAGGCGTGGAGGTGTTTATTTGCTTCTGTATGACAACAGACGCATCATTAGGCGACGAAAAAGCGCTCGTCTCTGAACCTGAGATCTGGAATTTCAATGCCACGTGGGACATCAGTCACGGCGTAGAGAAACACATACACAACACAAATCAACACTGCTTCACTGCATCACCTCTTGCATCCTAAAAATAGCGCAGCTCGTTAGGACACAGCCGAACCTCTCGCAGCACTATTAGGGTTTTAAGGCACAGCGTAGGCAATTCCGCACCTCCGTTTCAGACGGGTTCAGTATTTACGTCTGCGTGAGGATGAATTAGGTCTTGTGATGCAACACGAGGTCACGTAGAAGTCTATCTCTTCGGGCGAGTGGGTTTTCCTGTAGCCGAGCCGCTTGAAGTCGGAGCTATTATTAGGAAGGGATGCTTCCTAACAAGCTCGTCAGAGACACTCGGGACCTGGGTGCAGGATACATCTCAACCCTGGAGAGCGAATTTCACCATCGTATGAGACACTAATAGAGAGCGGCTACTAAACACTCTTCTGGTCAAGGATCGGCAGTGATTAACGAGTTTGCGACCACGCCTTCTTCTCAACGAGTTACAATTAGCAGATCGTTCGGTAACACATGCTACTCACGCTAATGCAAGTGCTAGCTTAGTGGTTAAGTCTCTGGACTACTGATCAGAAGGTCAAATTCAAAACCCAGGATCACCAAGATGCCACTCTTGGGTCCCTTAAGGAAGACCCTTAACCCTCTGAGGCCCAGAAGCGCTGCATCATGGGTAACCTGTGCTCTTACTACAGCTTTCTAACATCCCTTTTAGCCTTTTTGCTATTATTAATGAATTTATATACAAAAATGCAAACTCCTTCATTTGATCAAAAACATCAGTTAACAAATACAAAAAGGCATCTTTTTAAGGCATCATTTCACTCCTCACGTGACTGTAGTCATGAGGTTTGGATGTTATACTGTATATATGTAGTATGGAATCAAGCCTAAGGGGGCGTGGCCTCTGCGCTTGATTCTCCCAGGTATAGGGTTGACCTCCACAAGACCTTCTGATCACCTCTACAAGTACAGACAGAGACCATGCCTCCAACAGAGAGCGAGAGAGATAAGGTGGTCATTATGGGATACCTTCATGCTCCTTGTCCGACACTCCCGCTTTCCTCATCTTCTTCGGCGTCTTCATAAAGAGCGGGAAAATGGTACGAAGTCCGAGGATGTCGACAAACTTGTGGCAGTTATCGGTGCCCTCGGGACCAATCATGCTGTGATCCAGGACCTTGAGGGCGCTTGTGCGGGACAACTTCTTCTCCCTACACACACACACACACACACACACACACACACACACACACACACACAATCAAGAGGAGAATGAACTGGAGATTGAGCACCACCCTCTATCAGTTTCACATATATAGACCTGTAAAGAAGTATTTTAATAATGCCAATGAGTAAAAAGTAGAAATGAGCATTTTTGTAGCTGTAGTAAAAATGTACAAAAAACTTGGGAAATACAGAGTGGAAAAGTAGTAGGCGTTAAAAAAAAAAAAAAAAAAAGGAAAGAAAAGAAAAGAAAAAAAATCTCCCTGTCAGCCGCTTTTACATAATACACCGCATGCACTTTGTCCCTGTAAGTGATTCATTTCCTGCATTTCAAACCTGAGGAAATCATAAATCAGTTCCGTGCATCATAACAAAGCAAATGTGATCAATAGCTTTAAGGTCCAGCGAGATCACGCAGCACAAACATCTGCGTATACGAGCTCCCCGACGTGCTGCACGGCACTCTGGGAAATGTAGCTGTCTGTCATGCTGCCACTCTTCTCGTCCGGAAGATGATGAACGGCGCTGTTTATCGAGCTCACGGCAAAAACGGTTCAGGTGTCAGGAGAGAGAGAGAGAGAGAGAGAGAGAGAGAGAGAGAGAGGAAGTGATGGGGATGAGGAAAGTGTGAGTGTGTGTGAGGGAGAAAGAGTGAGTGTCAGATGAGATTTGTGAAGCAGAAAGCAGTTTAGAGGATGCTGGAATCCCTGCTCACCTGCAATGAACGTCTAAATCCAGACAAGACGGGCGAATACGCGTTCACTCCCCTTTCTTTCATCATGTGTCACTACAATTTATTTCACACCGTCCTTTTTCACGTCCTGCGTCATAATACTTTCACGTTCGCCGACGTTGTTCTCGACTGATGGTCTGAAAATATGTATGGATCGTGCAGCGCTCGAACATGATCACAAACCTGAGCATGAGGTTCATCAGCTGAAGCCCCTCCCCCTTTAGGAAGCGGTCACGGTTAGCCGCCAACATGAGGCAGGAACAGAGAGCGTCGAACAGGTTCTCCATCATCTCCTGCTCCTCAGGTGTGGACGGGTTGTGCCTCTTGAACACCTGAAACATGTTACCACAGCGTGACTTTACAGACTAATAACATGCTTATTACATCAGTATGACACTTTCCTGATTGTATATGACATCCCAGTGATGTCACGAATCTGCAGTCAGAGCACAGGGTAAAATAATCTACATTAAATCTTTAATTTTCTAAAGATATATTCTACTTGTGTGTACGTTACACCCCCAATATATATATTTATATAATATATAATCAATTTCATGTGTATAAGAGCCATAAAACACTTTAAGGTGGTAACATGACCGTCTGGTAATTCGGAAATGTCCTCATGAATACTGTATAATTTTTATATATTTTATCGCAGTAATTTTTCTTGTGGTTGCAATATTAGAACAGGAAACCTTGACCTTGAATCCTCATGGTCATGTGAATGCTTAGGAACGTGACGGAGAAGTCGGAGTTCCAGTTTTTGCTGCAAAATAATCCAGTATTTATGAAGTCTTTTTGCTCTGTTCGGCGTTAAAGCAAGAGTTTATATGTGCCAGAGGATGTGTAGACTTTACTACGCTTTGGCTGGATATATGGAGCGGTGCAGGAGCTCACTGTGTGTGTGTGTGTGTGTGTGTGTGTGTGTGTGTGTGTGTGTGTGCGTGTACGTGACTAAAGGGAAGGAAACACATGAAGAGAGGCAGCTCTGAATCTACTGGGGATGATAGAAAAAGAGACAGACACACATGCACAAGAGAGATAACTTACTGAAAGCTGCTGCAGGAGCACATCAATGCCGTCCATCTCGCCCAAAAGCTCCCTGGTGCCTGAGAGAAAGACAGAGAGACAGGCAGAGAGAGAGACAGACAGAAAGAGACAGACCCGTGAAGACAATGCGGATCAGAGAGGCAACAATAAAAAAGCATAAATAAAATGACATGCTTCTGCTATTGTATTAATTGACATAGCCACTCCCCCTTCAATTAAACTGCCACACAGAGGCCACGCCTCCTTTACTAAAACAAATACACTGGCTACATATTCTTCACTGATACAAGCATATAAACCACACCTCTTTCAGTAAAAACAAAAACAAAGCCACACCTCCTTCACTGAGACTGACACGCACAGAGGCCACGTCTACTTCACTGAAACACATAGGCCACGCCTCTTTTAGTAAGAATTCAAAGGAGAAACATTCAAGCCACACCCCTTAACTGAGACTGAAAGCACATGGTCACACCCCCTCACTAAGACCAATAGAAAGGCCACATTAAGGCCTGTATTTTGAACGAGGACATCATTGCTGTAATTTTTTTAATAAGAGGCCACGCCTGCTTGCATCTCAAACCAAAATAGGCCACACCCTCTGCCTTTAGACAAGCAAAGACTTTCTTCAAGGAAACTCATTTAAACTCTCAGCATCGTGTGCACCATCGAAGATAAAGGATCAGCAGCCGGGACTCACCATCGTTGTTCTGGAGGAGGATGGCCAGGATCTCACTGCAGTACAGCTTGTTAGCATCGAATGGCATCTTCGCCTGCGCGATTAAAAAATAAATAAATAAAAGCGTTATTACATTAATTTTAATATTTAAGGCTGACAGGTACAGATGCCACGCCCCTTTCAACGAGGCTGTCTGGTGCATTTTTTTTTTTTTAGATAAATGATTTTATTGTTCATGCAAAACAAAAGGAAAGAGTGTTTATCGCTGCTATAATGTCATTAGGGAAAACAGGGACCTGCGTCATGGACGTCCCTGTATGCAGTACAAGTGGAATAAAAACACTGTTATTGGTGTAACATTAACTCTACTCCATCACACCATCTCGTCTCATTTCCCTTTTATTTTCATAAAACAGCACGACATGATCCTTACTGAGCTAATGACCATAACATGACTTACACCAAACCAGACAGAAGAAACCAGAGGACCAGAGCATTGGGGTTAAACTGCACTCGTACCTTAATCCTCTTGAGGAGCCACTGCATGAGACCCTGCTGAGCGGCTTCGGTGCACAAACCCGGTCTGAACTCGGCCATGTTTTCCACCACAGCTAAAACCACACACACACACACACACACACACACACACACACACACACACACACACACACACACACAAACGTTACAAAGAGGAATCACATCTCATGAGGTGGAGCTCTTCCTCTGATGAAGACAATTTTTTTACATTATTGTGTGTGCAGGACTGAAGAAATTGTGTGCGTGTGTTATGGATGAATGCCCAGTGCATGTAGGGGGCGTGGCCTCAGTGACCATGCGGTAAGTGTGTTGTGAAATTCAAATGAAATTGCTTTTAATCTGGTTGTTTCAACCAAAAATTACCCTGCAAGAGTTTCTTTCCAACTACATTTAAGTTCCTGTTATAGGCTCACCTGCAATTTGTAAATTCCACCTTCTTTTCCATTAATTCTCGTAATTCCCATGAAAGTTTCCATTCTTTAAAATGCCTAGAATTTCTCAACTCTTACTGTAGTCAGCTAGTGCGCATGTTCATGATCTTCTCTGTACTTTCAGTTTGAACGTAAAGCAATTCTGAGCCCAGACTTCTGAGGTGCAGCTTTTACACGCTGTTATAAATGTGCTGGAACGCTAATAATCAGAAGCCTGACCGGTAGAAATCACACTTTCCTTCTTCCTTTTAAAATATTTAGATGGATTTTTTGTGCACTACAAAAGTGCAATTTAAAAAAAATCAATTAAAAAAAATCAATATGTAGAAAACGGCATCAAAACACAATCAGAGCAAATTGATTTCCAATAATTTCACACCCTGTGGTGTTTTTTTATATATATATATTTTGTACAGTCAGTAAATAGTATATCTAGAGTCTGGAGTGCAAAATAAAAAAATAAATAAAGCTGAATTTACTGCATGTGGAAACGCAGGTCCGGGACAATTTGCCTTATAAAACAGCAGCCACACATGAAATGCACGCTCTTCAGCCACCAGCATGTGTGTATATGCATATCTATGTGTGTGTGTGTGTGTGTGTGTACACACTGCATGGTGGGTGACAGATTACATTCAGAATACTGAGAGGATAAAGACGTGGAAACAGTGCGTGTTTCACGTTCAGGGCTTTTTCCTTTCTCCAAACCGAACATTAAACATTAAATGCTGGTGCTGCTGAAAACCACTTTAACTAAATCACTGCATCCTCCCACACACAAACACACACACACACACACACACACACACACACACACACACACACACACACACACACACGTAGGCACTTCTCCGCAGCTCTGACCCAGTTAGTGAAAATCAGACTCGCCGATTTGGTGCCACAGACACAAACAAAAATGGATGAGTGCAGAACGTCTGCTTTAAAACAGCTGGAGGTCTGGAGATTAGCTTTCTGTAGACATTTTTCAAAAGGAAAATAAAACCATGCGCAACAAGCACTCTTCATAAAAGCCTTTAAGAGTGTGTGTGTGCGTGTGCGCGTGTGTGCGCGTGGGCACACACAGCAGGGGTATGCGTCTCCATCCCTGAGATTCGATTGTGTAGATGTAATCAACTACACGGTGTATTAAAGAAGCATTAAGGCACTTAAAGCGTTATATGATTTCGAGTGTAATGTAACTCACACAGCGTAATGAGATACTGCGTGGATAGATAATATTTTAATTCTATTTTATATTACACGCGCGCATTAAAGGCGTTCGTCTGAAAACACAGAATGGGGTCTAAACGAAGACTAATTAAATTATAGCAATATAACAATTACATTATATTATTATAAATATTATTAGAGTGCATGAAGAAGCATTTAACCTGAGAGGAATGAATGTGGAAGGCCACACACTCTTTTCACTTAGAATGGCAAAGGCCACACCCCCTTTTTAGTAAGAATGACAAAGGCCACGCCTCCTACTGCAAGAACAAGCACATGCCATGTTTAATAAAACTGACAGGTACAAAGACCACGCCTCCTTCAGTGAGACTGACAGGTATAAAGACCACGCCTCCTTCAGTGAGACTGACAGGTACAAAGACCACGCCTCCTTCAGTGAGACTGACAGGTACAAAGACCACGCCTCCTTCAGTGAGACTGACAGGTATAAAGACCACGCCTCCTTCGGTGAGACTGACAGGTACAAAGACCACGCCTCCTTCGGTGAGACTGACAGGGACAGAGGCCACACCTCCTTCGGTGAGACTGACAGGGACAGAGGCCACACCTCCTTCGGTGAGACTGACAGAAACAGAGGCCACATCTTCGGTGAGACTGACAGGGACAGAGGCCACACCTCCTTCGGTGAGACTGACAGAAACAGAGGCCACATCTTCGGTGAGACTGACAGGGACAGAGGCCACACCTCCTTCGGTGAGACTGACAGGTACAGAGGCCACACCTCTTCCAGTGAAACTGGCAGGTGCAGAGGCCACGCCCCCTTCAGTGTGATTAACAGGTGCAGAGGCCACGCCTCATTTCTGTGGCTCAGACGCAGTGGCAATTCCTAAGCAAAAAGAACCAGAGATTTGGAGTGGAAGAGAGAAAATGGACGGATTGAACGCAGCAGTCTGCTTTATGGTTTAACACGGGGGAAAGACTGCGTTTCTCAGCTTCATCATTTCCACCAGCAAGAAGCAGAGACACCTGATAACTCAATCACTGCAGCACACAGGCGACAGAGGGAGGAAAAGAAAGAGAGTGAGGTGGAGAATATAAAAGACACAGAGTAGCAGGGTTTCAGCAGGTATAGTAAACCCTGAGAGGAAGAAGAGGGGGGGGATATAAAAAATGACAGATGCCGTAAACGAGTCTGATCTTAATCACAGTAACATTACAAATAAATCAATACCAGTGACGGGGAAAAATCTTGTGTTTTGTACTTTTTAAAAAAGTCTTTTTGTGGCGTATTACGACGGCGGTTGTTCTGTACCTAACGTGTTGTGAACCCCGTCTGCTTCTTCTTTCACAGTCTCATCCAATCGCTCCATGTTCTGCACCATCAGCGCCACCACCTGGCCCTCCAGCTTAAAAATACAAACAAACAAAGCACATATTAATGACATCAGAAAACTAATTCAAACTGTTTAACACTGTGCACAAATAGAGTGTGTGCTAATGTTGCCACGGAGACGGTGCGGTCAATCATTCCGCAGTCTGACACACCTTTAACTTCATTATAATTAAATGATTACCCCTTTACGTGTCACCGTTAAACAATTAATAAACAACAAACTATCATGAAGATTGATTTATATAAAAGCCTGGAAGTTGTTTTGGGAAATAAAAGCCCCAGGCTACAGTCGCTGTCAGTGTTTTATTGTCCGTAAAATAAAGTACATTTAAAAACACAATTGACTCCTGAGAAAATGAAGCACGTGCACGTTTAAAATCAGAACGCAAAACGCAGCTCCAATCGCGGCGCCAATTTCCTGTCAAATCTCCTTCCTCCGCATCAGCGCCTCCGCAAATCAGTAACGCCACACCCGATCATCTCCTGCCGGGCTCCGATCGGCGCTTCCGTTTTTCTAAATGTCATCACACACACACACACACACACACGCGCAGTATGCCGGCTCCCGACCTCGAAACACTGATCAATCGCTAATGGTTATTAAATTGCACTGAATCTGAAAAGAGGAGGAAATTGGTTTTCTGGGTTTTTTTCTGTACAACATTCACGCTTTTAAAATCTCGGCTCGAGTTCTTCTTCTGATTGCTTTTAAACTCGCACGAGCTCTGAAACGCCATCCAAGCGTTAAAGTAGCAATTTGCAATCCGTTAAAAAAGAAATCATTTTCCAGAAACATCGCTAGACTTTAAATTATTCAAAGAACACAGAAATATATGTTAATAAGGAAACTGTACGTTAAACAAAGATAACGACAACCTCGTACAAATTCCTCCTTCAGTGAGCGACAGATACAGAGGCCACGCCTTCTTCAGTGAGACTGACAGCTACAGAGGCCATGCCTTCTTCAGTGAGTGACAGAATCAGAGGCCACACCTTCTTCAGTGAGTGACAGAATCAGAGCCCACGCCTTCTTCAGTGAGTGACAGAATCGGAGGCCACGCCTCCTTCATTGAGTGACAATCAGAGGCCACACCTTCAGTGAGTGACAGAATCAGAGGCCACACCTCCTTCAGTAAGTGACAGAATCAGAGGCCACACCTCCTTCAGTGATTGACAGATTTGGAGGCCACACCTTCAGTGAGTGACAGAATCAGAGGCCACACCTCCTTCAGTCAGTGACAGAATCAGAGGCCACACCTCCTTCAGTGATTGACAGATTTGGAGGCCACACCTTCAGTGAGTGACAGATTTGGAGGCCACACCTCTTTCAGTGAGTGACAGATTTGGAGGCCGAGAACAAATTAAACTAAATTAAGACACGCCTCCAGGGGCGGGGCTTACCCAGATCTATACTCACTGAAGGAACTCCAAACTATTTTCTCCTCAAATATTTATGTTTCTATAACATCTAAAGGACAAATAGAAAAAGCTAAAAAAACAAGAAGGTTGATTTCTTTACCAGAGCATCGATGAGGACCTCGGCTCCTTCCTCGCTCTCGTTCAGTGTATCGACGTCTGTGAGCTCCTGCAGCAGGTCCACCACGGCGATGGCGATATGTGTTCTGGGTTAAGGAGAACCACCAGGTTCTACATGCCACGTACTGCAAATACTTACCTTCTGCAAGTCAGCACTTTGTAGGGCTTCATCCTGCTACCTGATCCATAACCTACCTCCTGATCCACCTACATCCATGCAAATCAGTTTGTGTGTGTGTGTGTGTGTGTGTGTGTGTGTGTGTGTGTGTGTGTGTGTGTGTGTTAAAGGGAGGAAGGATATCTGTGTTTTCGTGGCTCAGCAGGCCGAGCAGAGAATGCACAGCGTTCAGCTCCACCAGCAGGTGATAGAGCTCAGGGATGGTGGTGATCACATGCATCTCCTGGATGATGTCGTTCAGGTCCAGTTCAGACTCCATGAACCTACAGGAAGACGTTCTCTTTAGACACTGACACACCGTAAAAACAGAACTCACGCTCGATGTTCTTATTTTGCCAGTTCAACTCACTTCTCTGGATTGTCTGGGAATTTAATCCTGAGCTCCTGGTTTTTGTAGGACCTCTTCTCGAAGGTCAAGATCATCTTCTTCACCATGCTCTCATCCACCGGCTCAGCCTGTGACAGACACGCCACAGTAGGACACGTTACAGGATTTATCAGTGTTAATATTAAGAGACAATCAGCAGGGTTGATGCGAGATGATACGGTACCTCAGGGTCCACCTCGTCCTGGTCCATGAGCTTCTCTAAGATCCTCTCTCTGTTCTCGGGATCTTCCGGCGTAGACTCGGGCAGCTGCGGCACGAGTCTCGGAGGCTCCCGGCTCGCCGTCTTCTTCACCCGAGACTCTTCAGAGCCGCTTTCCTCTCTCGGTCGCTTGCCTCCACGCTCAGGCTGCCAGTGATGAGAACAGATCAGAGGTGCAGTTTAGTGGAAGTCAACAGAAATCAACGTCCTATTAACGTGGCTTGTTTGGAAAAACCTGCAGGTCCAGAACGATTGTTTCTTCTTGGATTGGTTTTGGGATTGGTCTGTCACTTTATAAATATACTCCCAAAACCTCTTTATCTCCTCATAAGTCATTACCCTGATCATTTGTGCATGTTTGTGGAGCTGAAACTCAAGCAGTCGCCGATTTCATTGTAAGGGGGTGGAGCTTTGAGTGAATGGTTTAATGAGAAAAGAAAAACCTTCAGGTCTTATTTAACTCCAGAGGAAGATCTTAAGTGAACTGCTATAAATATATAAACACTACTGAACATCTTTGGGATGAATGTGATCTCTGACTGCACCTTAGGCCTCCTCACCTTCTCACCTGCCAGTACCAGTAATCAGTACCTGCCTTCACTAACATCCTTGTAGATGATGAACACAAATGTCCACAAACACACATTTAAAAATCTAGTGGAACATCTACCCAGAAGAGCGAAGGAATTTACAGGAGCATATAGGGAGTAAATGTGGAATGCGGTGCTCAAAAAGCACAGGTCATTCACGATCAGGTGTCCGCAAACTTTTGGCAATATAGTGTAGATTACTTCTAATTAAAGTTTGGTTGAATCCCAAATAGGAAACTACTCACTGTACTGTACTACACTTTGAGGAAAACAGGAGCGTTATTATAACAAACTCTGGATTCTGATTGGTCAGAATGTGTTGATTAATTTTCTCTAACAGCAGCCGCGTTCCATCTGCAAGGTTTTTGTTAATGCGCACTTTCCCTGGTAGGAGGATTCATTTAATATAAGGAACGAGTCTCCAGTATCGGTGCTAAAGGAAATCTCGAGAATCTCGTCTTTAACAAGTTTCATTTTTTGACTTATTTTCTTCCAAAGAGGAGAGGAGAAAGAGAGGCTGGTGAAGGGTCTTAGTTGATATAGAATACATGAGAACAGGAATTAACGTTTGTGGAGGTACCACAACATTAAACATAACTACGAATCAGTGTGGAACCGTCAGAACCAGAAAGGGTCTTCTCTTCTGCTTTTAAATCCCACCACCACCAGGAAGGGCCCTTGAGCAAGGCCCTTAACCCTCAGACCATGATCATCTAAATTAAATTAACAGCACGATTAGAGAACTAATGAATAATGTTCACACTACAGGAATGTTCATTCTCAGCGAAGTTTGGCTTTAAATTATGTAAGATATATGTATGGTGAGAAACAAACTCCATGCTGGACACTGGCTGAAGCCCAAATAGATCTAACCTGAGCAAGTAGTGCACTAGATCATACATAGAGTCCATTAGGAACACGACCCGTAGTGCACTCCTGTAGGGAAAACAGCACCATTTGGAACGCGGCCCTGTTGTTGTTAGCCGGACTGCGTGCACGGAAAACACGGGCAGATTTATACAAACGGAAACATTTAAAACCATAAAAACAGATTTGTTTGTTACCTGATAATTTAGCAGCTCTCCCACGTCCATTGTGTTTTATTTTAAGAAGTGTATTTACTCCACAAAAAGTCTAATTACGGGTATTCAATATTAGCAACGCATTCAGCGCAGTGTAAAGTTGAGTTCTTCTTCGGCGATTTGAGGAGCGGAAACGCGTTTGGCGCAGCAGCGACACCTTCATGCTTGGGGGGGAACAACAGCGCCCCACGTACTGAACAGAGCTAAAAACAAAACAAAACAAAAATCCACAAAATTATGATTATTTATGTAATATTATAAAATATTAAAATTTTCAGCTTTAAAAAATCCATTCGATTTATTCAGTGGTTTTATATCACTTAAATTTCAATTCAGTTTATTTTTATTTGTTTAGCGCTTTTAACAATGAACGTTGTCTCAAAGCAGTTTTACACAGATAATGTGGTGATAAAAATGAATCAGATGTTCTTTATAAGTGTAAGTTTGTCCCTGATGAGCCGGTGGTGACTGTGGCACGGAAAAACTTTAGTGTACATGCCTGCAAGGAAAGTCGACTACTATCACATTTCAGCTATAAAACGAACAAACAAACACCATTTCAACGTCATACAAGATGTTTTCAGTGTCCAAAGTTTGTTTCCGTTATTTTGTGATGCTCACCATCAGTTTAAAACGCTAATGTGATGAAATCTATTTTCTCATAGCTTCAAAAACAAGGCTATAAAGATGTTGGTAGACATTTTGTAGCTAGAAACTAAATATACAGGGAGTGCAGAATTATTAGGCAAGTTGTATTTTTGAGGATTAATTTTATTTGAGGATTTAATTTGAACAACAACCATGTTCTCAATGAACACAAAAAACTCATTAATATCAAAGCTGAATATTTTTGGAAGTAGTTTTAGTTTTAGCTATTTTAGGGGATATCTGTGTGTGCAGGTGACTATTACTGTGCATAATTATTAGGCAACAACAAAAACAAATTCATACCCATTTCAATTATTTATTTTTACCAGTGAAACCAATATAACATCTCAACATTCACAAATATACATTTCTGACATTCAAAACCAAACAAAAACAAATCAGTGACCAATATAGCCACCTTTCTTTGCAAGGACACTCAAAAGCCTGCCATCCATGGATTCTGTCAGTGTTTTGATCTGTTCACCATCAACATTGCGTGCAGCAGCAACCACAACCTCCCAGACACTGTTCAGAGGTGTACTGTTTTCCCTCCTTGTAAATCGCACATTTGATGATGGACCACAGGTTCTCAATGGGGTTCAGATCAGGTGAACAAGGAGGCCATATCATTAGATTTTCTTCTTTTATACCCTTTCTTGCCAGCCACGCTGTGGAGTACTTGGGCGTGTGTGATGGAGCATTGTCCTGCATGAAAATCATGTTTTCTTGAAGGATGCAGACTTCTTCCTGTACCACTGCTTGAAGAAGGTGTCTTCCAGAAACTGGCAGTAGGACTGGGAGTTCAGCTTGACTCCATCCTCAACCCGAAAAGGCCCCACAAGCTCATCTTTGATGATACCAGCCCAAACCAGTACTCCACCTCCACCTTGCTGGCGTCTGAGTCGGACTGGAGCTCTCTGCCCTTTACCAATCCAGCCACGGGCCCATCCATCTGGCCCATCAAGACTCACTCTCATTTCATCAGTCCATAAAACCTTAGAAAAATCAGTCTTGAGATATTTCTTGGCCCAGTCTTGACGTTTCAGCTTGTGTGTCTTGTTCAGTGGTGGTCGACTTTCTGCCTTTCTTACCTTGGCCATGTCTCTGAGTATTGCACACCTTGTGCTTTTGGGCACTCAGTGATGTTGCAGCTCTGAAATATGGCCAAACTGGTGGCAAGTGGCATCTTGGCAGCTGCACGCTTGACTTTTCTCAGTTCACGGGCAGTTATTTTGCGCCTTGGTTTTTCCACGCTTCTTGCGACCCTGTCGACTATTTTGAATGAAACGCTTGATTGTTCGATGATCACGCTTCAGAAGCTTGGCTATTTTAAGACTGCTGCATCCCTCTGCAATATATCTCACTATTTTTGACTTTTCTGAGCCTGTCAAGTCCTTCTTTTGACCCATTTTGCCAAAGGAAAGGAAGTTGCCTAATAATTATGCACACCTGATATAGGGTGTTGATGTCATTAGACCACACCCCTTCTCATTACAGAGATGCACATCACCTAATATGCTTAATTGGTAGTAGGCTTTCCAGCCTATACAGCTTGAGTAAGACAACATGCATAACGAGGATGATGTGGTCAAAATACTCATTTGCCTAATAATTCTGCACTCCCTGTATAAAGATGTTTGTACACGTGTTAACAATAAGATTTGTGACAACCTAGCAAAACGCTGGCCGCGACGCTCACGCCGCATCCGCATGCAAAAGCTGTCACGCTGTGCAGTAAAGCGAAATTACAGAAATTGGCATAAATTTGTTTTATGATTTGAGATTTTGCAAAGAAACGAGGCAGAAAGTGTGTGTGTGTGTGTGTGTGTGTGTGTGTGTGTGTGTGTTTTATTCGCTACGGTGCTCTCTGTCACACACGAGGACACGGCGGTCTGTAAATGAACACTCATGCCAGCCTAATGAAGGTCACTCGGTGTACTGTAGAGCTAATTGCCCAGTCGCCGCTTTTCTCTTCCCGTCGCGGGTTTCCCTAGTAACAGCCGCAGGGGTTGTTACCATGGCGACGACCCTGCGCCGGCGAGGAGGACACCCTCGAGTCGATCTCCAGCCGCAACGAGCTTCGGGCTCGTCAGGCGGAACTCGTTAAGCACGTCTAACAACGTTACAACAACCAGACGGCGTGTGTTTATTTATTTATTTATATTAGAATTAGAATTATAAATGAGGCAATTTACAAACTTGAACGAAACTCGTAGTGTAACTCAGAGCTGCAGTCGTGTTTGTTTTCACAGGAGCAATTTTATTGACTTTTAGTGATGCAGAGAAAAATCAGATGGCAAGGTGTGTGTGTGTGTGTGTGTGTGTGTGTGTGTGTGTGTGTGTGTGTGTATTGAATTGAATAGAAATTGGTAGCAGGGGCAGAAGTGGGTTAAAGGGGCTAAAGTAGGGTGGATATTGGTAGAAGGGCAGATTTGGATAAAACAGTCCATAAGGTGTGTGTGTGTGTGTGTGTGTGTGTGTGTGTGTGTGTGTGTGTGTGTGTGTGTATTGAATTGAATAGAAATTGGTAGCAGGGGGCAGAAGTGGGTTAAAGGGGGCTAAAGTAGGGTGGATATTGGTAGAAGGGGCAGATTTGGATAAAACAGTCCGCAAGGTGTGTGTGTGTGTGTGTGTGTGTGTGTGTGTGTGTGTGTGTGTGTGTGTGTGTGTGTGTGTGTGTGTATTTCAGTCTGTGATCCACATGCAAGGTTTTTAAACATGGAAATGTGATGCAAGGTGCTAAAAAAGGCGTAACGGCACGATCAAAACCTGGAACAGTAAAAACAGGCTTCATGTGTGGAAAAAAGCTCTCCATCCTCCGTGCCAAGGGTTCTGTCTTCCCATCATCTCTCTCTCTCTCTCTCTCTCCTCGTCTCTTTTTCTGTGTGTCTGTTCTGCCTCTAAATGCCATTGCAAATGTATTTTTTTTATTTTTTTAATGTGTCATCAATGAACACTTCCACACCCCACACACACACACTTCCCTTTTTTCAGAGAAACGGTAACTATAGCAACCTATTTTTGTTCTGAATAAGTGGTCATGAATATTCATCATGTTTTCAGATGTTACTTTTAATAATGAAGCAGACTTGGTTTAAGTGCTCTGGGTTTTAGAGTGTATACATGGTTTATACCGTGGCACTAGCGCTAACCGCTACGTAAAAATGCCTGCTGACTGCTAACAATTAGCATTTCTGAATTCCGCTGCATCGCTATCTCAGATGAGAAATTCTGCAGAAATGTTTTTTATCTAAAATAAAGTGAAAGTGATTAAAACTGTAGAAAATTTAATTTGTGGAGTGATAAAGGACGCAGGGGGAACCTGAGGAGAGGAGAGGAGGGGTGAGGAGGGGAGAGGAGGGGAGAAGAGGAGGAGGGGAGAAGAGGAGTGGAGGGGAGAAGAGGAGAGGAGGGAGAGGAGAGGAGGGAGGGTAGAGAAGGGAGAGGAGAGGAGGGGTGAGAAGAGGAGAGGAGGAGGGAGAGGAGAGAGGAGAGGAGAAGAGAAAAGAGGAGAGGAGGGAGAGAGAGGAGGAGAGGAGAGGAGAGGAGAGGAAAGGAGGGAGAGGAGGAGAGAGAGAGGAGGGAGAGGAGAGGAGGAGAGGAGAAGAGAAAAGAGGAGAGGAGGGAAGAGGAGAGGAGGGAGAGGAGGAGAGGAGAGGAGGGAGAGGAGAGGAGAGAGAGGAGAGGAGAGAGAGGAGAGGAGGGAAGAGGAGAGGAGGGAGAGGAGGAGAGAGGGAGGAGGGAGAGGAGAGGGTGGAGAGGAGAAGAGAAAAGAGGAGAGGAGGGAAGAGGAGAGGAGGGAGAGGAGGAGAGAGGAGAGGAGGGAGAGGAGAGGAGAGAGGAGAGGAGAGGAAAGGAGGGAGAGGAGGGGAGAAGAGGAGGAGGGGAGAAGAGGAGTGGAGGGGAGAAGAGGAGAGGAGGGAGAGAGGAGGGAGGGTAGAGAAGGGAGAGGAGAGGGTGGAGAGGAGAAGAGAAAAGAGGAGAGGAGAGGAGAGGAGTGGAGAGGAGAAGAGAAAAGAGGAGAGGAGGGGAGAGAAGAGGAGAGGAGAGGAGAGGAGAGGAGAGGAAAGGAGGGAGAGGAGGAGAGAGGAGAGGAGGGGAGAAGAGGAGTGGAGGGGAGAAGAGGAGAGGAAAGGAGGGAGAGGAGGGAGAGGAGAGGAGGGAGAGGAGAGAGGAGAGGAGAGGAGAGAGAGGAGGAGAGGAGAGAGAGAGAGAGGAGAGGAGGGAAGAGGAGAGGAGGGGAGAGGAGGAGAGAGGGGAGGAGGGGAGAGGAGAGGAGTGGAGAGGAGAAGAGAAAAGAGGAGAGGAGGGAAGAGAAGAGGAGAGGAAAGGGTTAAAGATGCAGATGTAGATATACCACAGATTTGGGATTTGGATTTATGTGGGTGGACACTGGTAGAAGGGGTGATGGAAGTTAAAATGGAAATTGTGGGTTGAAGCATCTAATGAGGGTTAAAGGGGGAATATGTGGGTTATAAGGGCCAGATATTGAGCCCCAATCTTGCTCTCTTGGATTTAAATTCACGATCTCTTGGGGTCACAGTTACGTTATAATCACTTAGATGAATAAATCACTTCAGGAAGTTCATGGGTGTTAGTTATTGATTATTTTCACATATCAACACGACACCCAGTGTTTTAGCAACAACTGCAATCCAAAAAGGTAAGATGGAGACTGAAGACATTGTTTATAACAACTTAACGCTAGCTTTATGTTAGCACGCGGCCTCTCGGCTAATTTCCGTACAAAGCGTAAAGTGCTTGAGAAAAGGCGTCACCGCGAGCAAACGTGGCCCTGAGTCTAAGCTACAGAGCTCATTTAGAACAGCTTGATTAAATTAGCGTCTTCAAATCAACAAAGAGACACAGACTCTGTCAAATCCCCCAACATGGATCCCCAAATCCCTCCTCATTAGAGCTTCATCTACAAGTTAATAAGTCTTGGCTAATTCTCAGGGCTGGAGCCGGTAAAGGATGCGTGGAGTGAAGGATGCTGGGAGTTTAGTGGCACTGAACAGATAAAAGGAAAAAGAGAGGGAGAGAGGGAGGAGGAATTTAATGCTGAGGACGTGTAATGGCTTTCCTTCATGTTACTGATGCTGATACCTGATATGTCCACTAAATGCTGCAAATGTAAATGTAAATACCTTGAAGCTGAGTCAGACAAAGAAAGAGAGAGAAAGAGAGAGAAAGAGAGAGAGAAAACAAAGGGAATCATATTCTCTGACAGTTGTGTAAAAAATGGAGGATAAAAGCGAACAGGACGTGATGTGATGCCTATGAGTGAGATAGAAAGAGAGAGAGAGAGAGTGAGAGAGAGAGAGAGGAGAGGAGAGGAGAGGAGGGAGAGGGAGATGGGAAAGGAGGGAAAGGAAATAGCAGGACAAGGGATGACAGGGTGGATGGAAGGGGAAACAAGAAAGAGAAGTAGAAAGACAGAAAACAGAGCGTGAAAGGAGGAAAAAGATGAAGCTGTAATGGAACTGAGAACTTGTAAATTTCATCATCATCATCATCAGTACGATTACACATGCAGGCAGGACATGAACCTCACTGATCACTGCAGGGTGAGCAGATCACTCACACACACACACACACACACACACACACACACACACACACATTAGGGTACTGGTGCACAAGAATTTTCATTACGGTTTTGTTGCTCATAATGCATGAGTTGCATTTAAGCAGAAGATTCCGGGTTTCTGGGGCAGAAAAATGGTGTAGGATTTAAAGTGGAATATCTACAGTTATGGGGCAGATAAGGGTCAGGGGTTACAAGATTTAGGGTATGAGGAAAGACATGGGTTTATGTGGACTGAAGAGAACAGATGTAGGGTTAAAGAAGTAAATATGGGTTAAAGAGGGGTAGGAAGTAGAGGATGTGGGCTGAAGGGGGGAAAGATTTGGGATTAAAGGCATCACATAGTCGTTAAAAGGACAGTTGTATATCTGGGGTTAAGGGGGTATATGTGGGATAAATAGTATATATGGATTACAGGGGTATATGTGGATTAAGGGGGTATATGTGGGATAAGGAGTAGATATGGATTACAGGGGTATATGTGGATTAAGGGGGTATATGTGGGATAAGGAGTAGATATGGATTACAGAGGTATATATGGCGATTTAGGGGCAGATGTGGATTGAAAGAGAGGATGTGGGATAAAAAGGGCAGATGTTGGGTTACAGTGTGTAGGTGTGTGTTGTTGAGGGTTGCATATGGCAGGTTTAAGGAAACAACTTTTGGGTAAATAGGGTAGAATTAAGGGTGGGCAGATATAAGTAGAATCGGGCAGGTGTGGGTTAAAAGGGGCGAATGTAGACAAAAACGGAGAAATGTGACTTATGGGGTAAGATGTGGGATAAAAAGGACAGATCAGGATTAAAGGATCCAATGAGGGTTAAAGTGAGTTTACGAGAGCAGATGTTGATTAAATCTGGCTAATGTGGTTTAAAGAGGGCAGATGCGGGTTAAAGAGGGCAAATGTGACCTAAGAAATCTAATAGTCAATGCCTTCTTGCTTCACCTGGTGTTAAAGCTGAGACAACATCTGGAACATAGTTTAGGAAAAAATAGATGAGTCACACAAGGATTTGCATAAAGTCAGGATATCAGACAGAAGCTATTCAGGTGTGTGTGTGTGTGTGTGTGTGTGTGTGTGTGTGTGTGTGTGTGTTCGGGGGGAGGGTGGCAGGTGTTGTGCAGGTTGGGGGTGTGTATGTGTGATAAGACCTCAACTGGAAATCCAATTAAAACTCTGACAGGCAGAACAGGCTGATAAGGCCGAGGTGGGGCAGAGGCGACGCGAAGGTGCGATCTGCCTCAGGCTTTTATCTGCTGCTGGAAATGTAAATGTGCTCACCTCACAACTCCTGAAAGCTTGAACATCTGTAACATCTGCACAGTCGTGTCCAGTTCAAGGCTATAAACACCACAGTGGTACAATGCTACAGCAGTTTACATAATCAGTCCTGTTTATAGGTATAGAGTCTAATGATGAATCACATCAAACAGAAATTAACAGCTAACAGGACACACACACACACACACACACACACACACACACACACACACACACGCACACAAAAACCTCTTACAGCAAACCAAATTCAGTGTGTGTTCAGTAGAAACAGTAGGAAAGACACAGTGTTAACCTGTTATAGGAAAATAAACAACGGCTCTGGCATATCTGTGTACTTTTCCAAGCGAGAGTTTAGAATTGTTTCGATTTCAATCATTCAATAATTCATACCTCAGTTTTCCTGATTTGGAAATGTTTTCTGGATGGGATTGTTTTCCAAATGGGAATATTTTCCGTTGGGAATGTTTTACTGATGGGAAATGTTTTCCTAATTGGGGAATGTTTTCTGAATGGGAATGTTGGCATGCTTTCATTCATCATATTGCTATTTGTTTGAGTTGAGCTGTAATAGATCATGTGATGCTGTGATCTAAAAACATATAATGAATAACCATTATACACTTAAGATCATGACATACATTATATACATAATATATATATATGAGGGATAGGGATTAGTCAACTTGCCAAATAATTAAATGTTAATGTTTTTTTCACCTGCTCTGAAGTCACGACAGATCGGTCTGATGTACGGAGCAGATTACCGATCGGAAGGTTAATGAAATTTTTATAAAATGCCCATCCTGCAGTTTCAAAAGCTAGATTAAACTGACGTGCGGTAATGAGAATGAATTGACCTGTGAAACGACGTCATCGTCCCTGCACAGTTAGGGATTGATAAACAGAGGAGAGAGAGAGCGAGAGAGAAAGGGCGAGAGAGAGAGAGAGAGAGAGAGAGAGAGAGAGAGAGAGAGAGAGAGAGAGAGACTGATAAAACTCGTCACTCTCTGTGACGCATGCTAATGCTCAAATCCCAGCTTTCTTAGGAATCCGTCTCTTATTATTCTTCCCACGTTTAACGATAACACAAATGACATTCTTTTTCCTGCAGCATTCGGTTTTCTTTATCTTCACATGCTTTTTGAAAAGTTGTACAACCAATAATTATAAGCTACAAAACTCTGATTAGAATGAAATTATCTGAGTGGGCAAGACAAAAGTTTGTTTGCAATAACATTTAGTCGCAGTGATGTGACAATAAAAGACATTTTCCAACACACGTTACAGACGATCCCGGGGTTTGTACCTTTACATACAAGCGCATAGATGGATACCTTTACCTCTGACTAACACTGGAGACTCCTTCCATAGATGCTCAACAAACCTTATTGGCTCTTTGCGCAATCACACACATTCATGTCTTTTAACTCCGTTTATGTGCCACGTAAATGAGCTGTTACTATAGAAACGATGATGTATTACCACTATAAAAATTTTCCTTCTGACCAATCAGAATGGAGACGTCAACAATAAACAGTAGGTACAAAATTTTCTCTGTGTTGGTCACAAATATTTACATGTAGGGAAGAGAAAATATAATGAGATGTGCAGCATAGCGTATCCTCCATATACAAGACGTCTACATTTAGACTGTTCATTTGCGACATTTAAAGCGCTACATCCAGATGTTTAATGTAAATTTAACACTCGTTTTGGCGTTTCATTCCCATTCAACTCACAATTTCAGTCTTTTTTCCCTCCCTATTTACTGCTGTTCCCTCTTCTTCATAACTATCATTTCCACTTATCGCTCTCCTCCAGCACACGCTCATTTGGCACACGCCTCAGCTCGCCGGGACGCCGCAGCCACGCGCCGTATATTTCACTGCCAGCGCTGTTATGACTCTGTAAGTCGCTACCTTTCCTCTCCACGCTTTGCTGCTTGTTATTGCGCCCAAGGCCTTTTTTCCCCTCCTCATTTTGTGACATTGTATAAAGTGAAACGTAGCATGAAAACGTTATTAATATGCAAATGAGCGCGGGTTAAAGACGGAGACCCGCCGTTATCCCAGACTCCCCGCTGCGCACGCGTTGTTAAAGTGCAACTGATTTGGGCATTAAATAAACGACGCGCTCCGGTAAAAATGTGCTCGTCGGGCTCGTTGTGGTGTTCACAGCTGTAGCGGCGTGACAACAGGAACTGTGTGTTGTACTAGAACAGACGTTTGAATACAGACAAATTGAAATAAGTCTTCAAAAGCAGGATGCTGAATATAGCAGCGGGTGGGTACAGAGGAACGCCGAATGACTTGAGTGTTAACAAATATGCACGTGTTGTTTATGGACACTTTATAGAGTGAGGATGGTCGCACGTGCTCACAATGCTGTGATAAATTTAATTTGCAGTTTAAAAGGTGTGACATGAAGAAAGGGGGGGAAAAACTATTTTCCTGCGATGCAACAATAATCAAATGCAACAGTGATCAGTGATTGGTTGGGATTAACGGTGATCATTGATTATTTTTTGATTGTTTGTAAGGAAAAAGATTTATCAGGATCAGCAGTGATGAGTGATTAGTAGAAACAATGGGAACCATTGATCGGGCAGAAACAATGTGATCAGTAATTGGTAATAACAATGATAATTGATGATTGGTAGAAAAAATAGGGATCAGTAATTGGTAGAAACAATGTAGTTAAGGAGGCGTGGCTTGTGTGTCTGTCTATTACAGTGGAGGCGTGGCCTATGTGCATGTCAGTTGTAGTGAAGGAGGTGTGGTTTCTGTCAAAACTGCAATTTCTTGTACTTTTCGGATCGGAATGACCAAATCTCAATAAGTGCATCATACTATCATCAGCTTTTTATTTGTCTTTTATAGATCAGATCATGAATCATCCAGACAGCAAACACCACACTATAATGTAGACGCAGTAAATCTGTCAATAATAAACAAAAAGATTCCTAAAATCTGTTTAGTGCACAGTTTCCTTAAATGTAAACGATGAATCATTATGTGATCAGTGATCTATAAATCAGTGACAATCAATAACATCTTGTGATTAGAGCTTCAGATGCTCTCACAGAGAAATACGAGACGATCCGTTCTCACTTGGTCTCAATTGTAATTTTTATGCACGTAGCGTTTCAGATGACCAGACGGTTTTTAGGAGTCAAAACCCAGACCTGCCTCAAATCCACTGTAAGATCTTAAAGGACTTAAAGGACTTCATCCTTCAGCTTTGGATGAGGAAATCTAAATACCAGAGACGTGTGGCGTTAATGTGACGAGGTCACGGTTTTGATCTGGATCTGGACGTAGGTGTGTGATGTTCACACCAAGGGCCTCCTGGGAGTTGCAGGACAGGTCCGCTTTCATAATTCACCGTGTCACGTCACATAGCTGTCGAATGTCATTTCCTCCACGCATTCATCATTTGGAATCGCACCGGCGTCCCGTCCAGACTCTCTGCCCTCGCGCGAGCTTCCTCCATCACTCCACTGTGTCAGATCAGCACCGTGGCAAATATAGCTGGAGATAATTTATCCCCACAATCATCCGTCTCCGACACCACAAGGGGCAGCGTGATGGAATCGTTCTCTCGCTTTTCCATCTGCTTTTGACACAAATGTGAAAAGTCACGAAGGTAGAACTCAATAATCCTCTCCAGGGAAGGAGAAAAGGAAACAATCATAGAGAAGAAGTTACACAAAACCAAGCTTTAAAAAAATTAATTAATTGAAGGGAAAATAAATTAATAAATAAACAGTGTTTCGGAAAAAAGCTCTGAAATTTTCTACTAAATAAACACAAATTTTTTTATTAAGAAATAGGAACGTTAGCTACCTAGAATGTCTTCACCAATATTTTTATTAACGATGCTGACTTGGAGTTATAATTATAATCTCCATAGCTACACTGTAGCTTTATTTACTACAGAAAAATAAGATAAATGAGAGAGTTTATTGCGTTACATGTTTTTCAGGATTCTAAAAACCCAGAGAAGTCGAAACTGTATGTTCTGTAACGATCGGTGAGGCAACGCTCGATTGTAATCCTCGATTCTTTAAACACAGCCATGAGACAATTTACGCAGGTGTGTGACGTCATTACCATCCGCTGAAATCGTAGAAAAAAATCGCAGCTGTAATTATAATTAGCAAGTCACTAATAGAAGCGCTTTTGTTCAGCCGTCATTCCTCAGAGCCGTGCGGAAATCCAGTGAAATATCAGTTTAATAACTAACACACAGCTGCTCCAGATGTTTTATGGTGTCATTTACAGTATTGTGTAAGATTAAGGCCAATAAGCTGCAACATTCATTTCATATTTGCTAATTAAACTCAAAACTCTAACTGGGGAATGAAGTGCATTTACTATTACATCAGATCAGGTGTGCGACCAGAAATAATGGTTACCACGACGACAGTGTACCGTAAACGCTGTTTTTTTCCAGCAAGGCCTTGTTCACACATGATCATCCTTATTACACACAGACGCGCACACACACACACACACACACACACACACACACACACACACACACACACACATGGAATATAACAGGAATGTTACACATACAGTTTACTCTGTTATTATATAAAGTTACATTCCAGGCACAATCACCAGATGATGACAGACTGTAGGACTGTGTTTGTCCTGGAGCAGAGCATGCGAGGGTAATCTTAGGTTTGAGATTCTATCCAATCAGATTTCAGCCGTCACATCAGATAAGAAGATAAGATAAAATAAGATAAGAACTTTAGAAATGAACATTGAGGGCAGCTGATTGTATATAATACATTAAAGAAGCTGTTGCTGTTCATTCAAATCCAGGATGTTGCTTTAACCAATCAGATTGTGAGTTGATCTCACCGAGGCCCTCTAGCAGGCGTCCAATAATGTCAGCATTTTCATGTCGTTTGATTGGACGGTCAGAGAGCACACTAATCAGAGGTCGCACGCCGCATCTGTAGCAAACTGCACAAGCTCAAATATACTGATTTGAAACTGATTTGGTCTGCAAACTAATCGGATCCAGACCAGAGGAACTTCTGTGTAGAACGCTAAAGTGTTTTCCTGCATCTCATTAGTGTTCCATCAACAGTGAAGCAAAAAATGAACATGAAAATGCAGATTGATGAATATAAAAAAGATAAATAGACATTCATATATACAGTATATACATATATTTGTTTTTTATTTAAAAAAAATTTAAGTTTAAGTGCTCAGAACGCTTCTTCTCTCGTTTTTTTCCCTCTAAAAGCTTCATTTTTATGTTCTGCTGTTTTGTGTACCAGACTGACAGAACGTCTCGTTCCAGTCTGAACGCTAAATCCTCGGAAAAACAGCGTTTCCTTAATCACCCCGGACTGAGGTGAAGTTTTTCAACTGCTTGAGCTAATGGTATGCTAGCGTGGTTTGCGGTGTTTCTCCAAGATGTTGAACAGACTTGTCAGAGCTCCACACCAATTACCTTGATTCCTGTCGCTGCCTGATTCGCTGCTAACTGTGATAAATTGCACCTCGTAGACCGAGGATTTTTTTCCCAACCCCTTTACTCCACCGACTTGTTTTGCTTTTCGTAAATCTTTAGAAATAGATTTTTTTGAAGGGGGAAACGGTTGGCCAGGAATTAGCGGGGCTCAGTTTGCTAATTCGGTTCTTGCTAGTTACACCGCTGAAATCAGAGAACTGATAGTGTAATTAGTTTTTTAGAGCAGCAGACCGAGCAATACGTTCATATCAATTATGGAAGCATGTTATCTTTTCCATAGTAACAGCTCATTGGCGAGATGTGGTGCGAGTGACGCTGTAAATAAACGTGTGGATTGAAAAAGAAATGAATTTAAAAAAGAATACCTAACTGATGACATGGTAAAGTTTTCTGTAAGGTTAATGGAAGGAGTCTCCAGTGCCAGAGCTCAGTTTTACACTTGTCTCCACGTTAACATTAACGTTATCAGTGACACATTCGAAGGAACTACTGTTTATAGCTGCTATAACGTAAGTGAAAACAGGAACTTCCTTGTTTCCATTGCATTCAATGTAACTATAAATGGAAATTTGCACAATTTGTCATTTTGCACCTCATTGGTGATTACGTTACTATAAACTTTAGTATCATTTCTTTTTCCTTCTTTCTTCCTTTTTTTCTTCCTTTTTTTCTTCCTTTTTTTCTTTCTTTCTTTCTTTCTTTCTTTCTTTCTTTCTTTCTTTCTTTCTTTCGTTCTTTCTTTCTTTCTTTCACCCTGATTGCTATTCAGCTGTTCTCTTCACGGATCACATCCACCTCCTGCTTATTATCCATTCCTCGCTCTCTATCTCTCACTCCATCTTTTATAAGTCTCTGTCTTCCACCCCTCTCCTGTCTTCCTCTTTTTCTCTCTCTCTTTCTCTCGCTCTCATTTTCACTCTCCAGGGCTGCTATTAGTTTTCCTTTAAACCAAAATAAGACCTGAGAGCAAAGCAATAGCGCCAGACAGCCCTCGCTCTCTCAATTACACCGAGCTGACTGGGTTACTAAGCCCTCAGCCACTTAGTGCAGGAGCAGGAAGGACAGATAGATAGATAGAGAGAGAGAGAGAGAGAGAGAGAGAGAGAGAGAGAGATAGAGAGAGAGAGAGAGACTTTTGTAGGCGACAGGTCTTTGTTAAGCCAGCACCCCTGCAGGGATTCGTCCCAAATCAATGGAGAGTGGCTGCCCGCTGCCATCGGTCAACAATTTCGAAGGCATTGATTTCCTGCCTGCTGGGACTCGTTAGCTTCTGCATCACAAGAATGTAGCACGCACAAACACACACACACACACACACACACACACACACACACACACACACACACATGCACACTACAACTGAATACCAAATAGGGCACTGCATAAGGACATATGCTATTAGCTAAAGTGCACTGTATAGGAAATAACCCGAATGACACCATGTGGATCTGAATCCGTTCTGCACTTCAAACATCTGTTTCTGTATTCAGAATAAAAGCTATAGTGAACCTGGATACTTACAAACTATATATACAGGTGGTCCCTGAGTTACTTGAGATTTTTTCAACCTTATAATGATGATAGCGATGCAATATATCAAAAATTGTGGCGTTCAGTGTTCTCTGTGTTAAAGCGCTCAACACGTGAACCACACTCGTCCACGTGTCCACGGCCACATACTTATATACTGTAAAGTTTATATATTATGGTACTGTAAATTGCTGTGTTTTGCTAAATAATGTTATGTAACTTGTTACATTATTAACACAGTACCTTCTGCGATTCACACTGGATCTCTGCAAAGGTGTCAAAACAGCAATATTTAAGGATCTTCATTTCAGGATGAGGGCGAAGTCTGCGGGAGCCAAATCTGGCGAGTAGGGTGGGTGTGGAAGTGAGATCGAGGTTGTTTCCAGCGAGAAACTCAGGTGTGAGGAGGTGACAAGGTGAGCACTTGGTCAGTATAGCACTAGTTACACGATGCCTTTTGCCACATTGACTTATGAAGTTTGGTGCTTCCTGTGACTGTGCGAGCAGCCCT
>NC_060899.1:15864453-15884453 GCF_014805685.1 Silurus meridionalis
AGACAGACAGACAGACAGACAGACAGACAGACAGATAGATAGATAGATAGATAGATAGATAGATAGATAGATAGATAGATAGATAGATAGATAGATAGATAATGGATCTTAGAGAAGCAGAGTCTCTAAGAAGTAAAGATGGTCTACAAATTGTGGAACAATTTCAGAATAATGCTCCTCAACATCAAATTGCAAAACAGTTGAATATCTCATTATTTACGGCACATAATATCATCAAAATTTTCAAAGAATCTGGACAGAATTTTGGGGTTGTGTATAAATTAGACGTCTTTAACTGAAGGAGGATGTCGATTGTATAATCTGACCTGGAGAAATGCAGCCTGTTATTGAATTCATTCAAAATTGTAATGAGCAAAAATCATAAAACCTATCAAAATATGTTTTATGAGTTCCAGCGACACTCCTGACTCAGACGAGACCTAATTTTGGCCTTTATGCTCTCAGCTGCCTGTCATTCCCTCGCTGTGGAGCATCACACTACAGCAGACGGAACAGCTTGCATAGCGTATAGGGGGCAAAAGATCTAATTGTGAAACCACAACACCGTATGGTCCGAGCCTATCGCCTATCCATCATCCGCCTGGATTCAGTGTAAACATTTTGACTGGGAACGATTCCGCGAGCTCTTAAGGCCCCGCGAGTGCAGGGCAAAAAAAAAAAAAGTGTGAAACACGATTAAAAAAGTGTCCGAAGAAAAAAATCTGCAGACTTCTCAAGCTTTATCCCACGAGGTAAAATGAAAACATAAAAGGTGGCTGAGCGTCGGCTCACCACTCGTTTCTCTCTTTTGTAATCCGCTACTTTTATTTCCTTGGGTTGGAATTCATGGCAGAAAATTAAACTTTACTCTCGGCTCGGCCGCCACGTAGAGACGCATGCAGCGTGAAATTAAAGCTCGGGCCTCCTGCTTCTAATATAATCGCCGAGCTGGAGGTCGTCCAAGGTTGCAAAGCTAGCTGCTATTACATGGATTTTTTTTTCCCGCACGGAAAAAAATTCTGCGCTGCCTCGTTATCATGCATGATTGACCAATAATTGCCGAAAGAGAGATTCAGCCTAATGTATTTGGTTGTCGAGAGGATGAGGAGGAAATGCGTTTTCTCTCTTTATCCTCAATTCTTCCACTGTAGATTTTGAATACGCGTCTCCTCCGGCCATGTAAACATCCTGGTATTTGTTAAAAATAGCTATGAATTGGGATTAATCAGGTCTGAAGGCTTTCACCTCCAGTGTTTGCTCACGTTATTGATAAGGAGCTACAGCTCAGCCTGCAGGGGCTTCGAGTTTTGTGTATAATACACATGAACATGGATTGTTGTTTTTTTTTTTCGGCTTCCTACAAAAATCCTTTGCAATAAGCTAAGAAGATGATGGTTGCTCTGTCATTGCTTTTGCCATTGCTGGGATTCTGAACTCACCAGTTTAAAGAATCCAGAAGAAAAGCCAAAAATGATCAAGAAGGAAACCCAACAAATCCTTTTTAATACCAGAACTTCTTTACTTCATACTTCACTACTTCACTTGTGTTTTCCTTAAAAGATAAGGCTGTTTCTTACTCTAGAGACTCCAGAAAAACTGCACATTGGAGAGCTTCCACCTTCTGGTCATGTTTAGGTTTAGACATATCAGTTCTTTGTCTGATTTTGCACCTAATTCTTGCAAATTTTATAGCCAAATGTTTGAGCATAAGATTATGTGGAACATCCGGTTCCACATGTAGTTCCTATGTGCTGTTTTAATAAGATTCACTCTTCTGAGAAGATGTTCCACTAGATTTTGTGGAGATTCCTTTAGCCACAAGCTTGTTAGTAAAGTCAGGTACTGATGTGAGGTAAGAAGGTGAGGAGCCCTGGGGTGCATTCACATTAATCCCAAAGGTGTTTAATTGTGTTACAAGATCTAAAGCAGGAGATCTTCCACACACCTCCAACCCATGTAGCATAAAATAGCACTTGATGCAGCACAGATGATTACTCTCACCGGTGTAAAACGAATGTTTCCGATGCATGTAGTTCAACATTTTCAGCATGTATTTGACCTGAGATGTGATTTTTCATACTTAATTCCTCTCCCCGACCTTCACGTCCTTGCGGTTCAATAACAGAGGCCCGTGTTTACACCCAGGTGGCTCTTACAATGCAGGGCTGAGGCACGTTATCGATTTAATTAAACACGCATTCCAATGCACTCTGTTTTCCGTCTTCGCGAACTAAGAGCGTCCGAAACAAACGCGAGAGCTGTCCCAAATGTCTCCGTCCGCATCCATTACACGTGCCCCTGAGGCCCTTTCCTTAAAGAAGAGAGAAAAATCGCAGGTGTCGCAGGCTGGCCGGGTGAAATATCGGTCTAATAAAACAGCCATTTCCCTCAGCGAGCTGCTGAAGGACTGATAGGACACTCGGACGCCAGCAGAGTCCTAAAAGCCTCGCTCCTTACGCTTCCCTGGATCAGCGAGGTCGGTCTGTTACAGGCAGGGCGCTCTGATAACGCTGACACATCCGCTGAGGGCGCCGAGGGGTTACAGATAGCATCAGGGGAACAATTTAGTCTCTGAGATATTGTGTGTGTGTGTTTGTGTGTGTGTGTGTGTGTGTGTGTCAGTCATGGTTGGTAAGTGTTCTTTGGAAAGGTTGTCCGAGGAACATGTGGGTGTGGAGCAGAAAAACCCAGATGCAAACAAACACAACTCCTGATATAAAAGACGCCAGAAGACACTGATGATCATTTCCACTTTCTGTGTGATGTATATTTCCAAACTAGCTGTTCCTACAAATGTTCTTGAAGGCTTGTAGGAACAATAAATCAGGACATTTTCTAAGACAGGTTTTTTCAAATACACCATGCTAGGAAAACAAATTCAACGTAAAGGTCACGCTGCAAAGTCTACTCAAGGAATCAGTGGCACTGAGGCCAGTTTAATGCGTCTAACATTCTTAGTGTGTGTGTGTGTGTGTGTGTGTGTGTGTGTGAGGCTGAAAGAGAGATCGTTGCTGTGGCATCAGGCCGAGCTGAGATCCCAAAGGCAGGACAATCCATCTTTCCCCATTAGCACAGGCCACTGCTATCTCACTCATATTCCCCCGGCCGGCTGAGGAAACTGTTTTCCTTCGACTAATTGCGAACCGTGGTTGTGAGCTAGCAGCGCTAAGCTAATGAGACACACGGTCCCAGTGGCACGACTGGAGCTTTTTTACTAACTCTTTTGCCTGTGCGAGTCGGAGGGAGAAGTGCTGACTGGAATATGACCATAGACTTGTATAATTCCTAGACTCATATCGGATATCAATCCTGTTTATTCTGCTAATAACTGAACGATGCTGATATACCTTCTCGAGTTTGGCAAATCTCTGTTTGGCATAAAATCCGTATGCTGACACAAGTCCAATGGAGGCATTTGATTAATTTGCCCTTTTTATCCACCTTGCCCCCTTTTTTTTAAGCAAAGTGAATTAGCTAATGCCTTTTTTAAAGCTAGCAACTGGTAAAACGTTATTGTAGAAAGTTTCTTGATGGCAAAACCCAACAAAATGCTACTCGTGAAAGTGGCGGTTCGCAAATGGAGGACGGAGCCGGATGCAATCTGTTCAGTGATTAAAAAGGAGAGAGACAAGAACTAAAATTGGGCTTTAAAACACCAAAAACACAGAAAGAAATACGTGAGACACACTAAAACAGAGACAACCGAACTCTATCGACCGTTTTCGAGAGTAAGGATTCTCACAAGGCGGGAAAAGATCCTGCTAGCGTCCCAGCGTAGCGTAAAAAAACACAGAAACATTACATCAGCCTTTAAGTTTAAAATTACTTAAAATATCTTTACAAATTGTTTCGCTATCGTGCTCATCGTGAGATTGAAAAGTCTTATGTCGAACCATCATAATTTGGGGACTATCTATAGATGTTTGAGGAAATCTTTGCCACAGAAGGACATGAAGTGTCACTCCAGGTTGATCAAAAACAAAAGCAATCAAAAGCAATTTTCCACCTCTAGCACAAATTCCAGAGCCCAGAGGATGCACAGGTACATGTACCCCAGGAGATGGGACATGTAACCGCCTTACAGAGCATTTAATTGGGCAATCACAAAACTGGTACAGGATGAGTCATAAAAAATTCTCATCTTTTCTACCTATACTACTGTATTAGTGTTTAAAACACTAAAGGAACCTATACAAAAACCTCTGAAACACCAATCTGGATTTCAGGTCCAACGTAATATTGACCACCTGCTAACGAAGACACTGATGAATGCGCTAACCTCTTAGCCCGACCTTCATCGCTAAACGTCACCACTCCTCTGGGTCTCATTGCTAACGCAGTGGTTTTACGGTTTGTGGAAACAAAAGCAGGGTTAAATTGAAATCTCGCTTGCAGTTGAGAAAACTTCGCCCTCCGAGCACACCGTGACGGTACTTTGAGGGAAGGAGGAGAGCCGTTAATCATTTATGATAGTCGGTGCTCTTCAAGGCGCTCCAGCGCTCCCGTTTCCCCCTGACATTTAATTTGTCTAAAAATCAGCGAGTGTGCAGTCTGATCATGGTGTTTGGATGTAGCACGTAGCTTCTCCTCTTTTTTCTCGTCCTCTTTCACCACTAACACCCCTAAACCACAGGAAAATCGATTCAATACATACATACTGCGGTCATCCACGTGTTTACAGTGACCAGGGATTAAGCTCAGGTGCAATAGAAGAACTTGTGTAAGATGGAGAACAGGAGAGAAGATGTGATCAGACTGCATCACCCCCACACTCACACATGGAGGTGGAAGGTTTATTATTTGGGTTATTTTGGAGCAGAGAAGGTTCCAGAAAGTAAAAGATATCCAGAACCAGCTTTTCCAAATTTATCCACCTAGGAGAACGTTGCCTGACAACGCAGTCTCAGTGTGGACAGAAGGCCGAAACGGAGAGAAACATGCGTTTTTCAACAAAAACTTATCAGTGTGGGCACGGCCTAAATCTGTTATTCATACTAATGAAGGATTTTTCAATGAAAATAAAGTGGAACATTTGAACATTCGTATATTTGTTTGGTCAAAGGAAATCTTTATACCATTACATGACCTTATTTGTTGCATAGACACAAAAGGAAATTGCATGTAACTCTCGAAAAGCATAAAACACTACATGTTTCCACACAGGCACCGTAGATACCGTGGTTTGTATGATTCGGAATGATTTAGCTTCAGCATCAAGGTTCACTCTATAACTGTTTATGGAGTGTGAGAAGTTTGAGACTTGTCAGTCGAAGACAAATCAAAACCCGTTGGCAGTGATACAAAGCGAACCGAACGAGGCTGACGCTACGATATCACGACCGCGGCCGATAAAATCGATCACAAGCAAAACCGAGCAATTTCCATCAGGGATTTCCTTAAAGATCACCGATCCATTATTACAAAATAAACATCTCTGAACATTATTTGTTTGCTTGAGCTTATTGACAAGCTGTAACCACTTTCACATCAGACCTGGCAACCAGGACAAAGACAAACCATCATCTTCTATAAATGACCAAATCTATCATTAATGAATGCTAATCATTATCCCATCTGCTCTCTCTTCCCCTGCCTTGCTACTAAACACACCGAGCGAGAAACACAAAAGCGAGAGGCGTCGAGTCTTTATTTATTCATGATACACATCCAGGGGAAAATATTCAACTGTGCAGAACAAGGCCAGGATTTCAGAGCTATGGAGGAGCAGGATGTTAGAGCTATAGAAGGTAGTAATGATCACAGGAAGTGCGCCTGAAGAACTGAAGAGAATCAGGGTTTTGTGGATTCCTATGCAACTAGGATTTTGAGAACGCTAAATTATAATTCATTTCATTAACGGGCACAGCAGTTAAAAAATTACAGTATTTTATTATTTATTTAGGTTTGTTCCAGTTCCTAACACAGTTGTTTCTATAATAGATATACAGGGTCTTGTATTTTCAATACTCCATATAAATGATTTGAATGCCACATTGATGGAAGGAGACTCCCGTGTGAGTGCTTTATAACATTGGGTTTATAACACAATAGGCCACCGTACACAGCTTCAGTGTTAATGCTTTACATTAAAACGTTCACATTGTATTTTATCACTCATTACTCATTACTAATCATTTATTAATTATCACTCATTAATTATTGCCTATCAAATTTCACTCATTACTAATCAGGTATAAATGATCAATTATGACTAATCACTTTTTAATTATTACTCATTAATAATCACTTATCAATTATTACTCATTACTAACTAATGATCAATTATTACTCATCACACTGAGACTCTCCGTCTGCAGTTCCTACATTTCTAAATATCTGCTGGTTTGGAGCGGTGATGTGAATAGGTTTGGAGTGGGGATTTGAGTGGGTTTGGAGCGGGGATGTGAGTGGGTTTGTAGCGGTGATGTGAGTGGGTTTGGAGCGGTGATGTGAGTGGGTTTGGAGTGGGGATGTGAGTGGGTTTGGAGCGTGGATGTGAGTGGGTTTGGAGTGGGGATGTGAGTGGGTTTGAAACGGTGATGTGAGTGGGTTTGGAGCGTGGATGTGAGTGGGTTTGGAGTGGGGATGTGAGTGGGTTTGGAGTGGGGATGTGAGTGGGTTTGGAGTGGGGATGTGAGTGGGTATGGAGCAGGGATGTGAGTGGGTTTGGAGGGGGATGTGAGTGGGTTTGAAGCGTGGATGTGAGTGGGTTTAGAGTGATATGTGAGTGGGTTTGGAGTGGGGATGTGAGTGGGTATGGAGCAGGGATGTGAGTGGGTATGGAGCGGGGATGTGAGTGGGGGTTTGGGCGGTGATGTGAGTGGGTTTGGAGCGGTGATGTGAGTGGGTTTGGAGCGTAGATGTGAGTGGGTATAGAGTGGGGATGTGAGTGGGTTTGAAGCGGGGATGTGAGTGGGGGTTTGGAGCGGTGATGTGAGTGGGTTTGGGCGGTGATGTGAGTGGGTTTGGAGCAGGGATGTGAGTGGGTTTGGAGCGTGGATGGAGTGGGTTTGGAGCGGTGATGTGAGTGGGTTTGGAGCGGGGATGTGAGTGGGTATGGAGTGGGGATGTGAGTGGGTTTGGAGCGGGGATGTGAGTGGGTTCTGCTCCTCTGTGACCTTTGAGGCGACACACAGGCATGATTTTAGTGCATTGGAGTGGAAATGAAGCAGCAAACAGCCATCGGTAAAGTTAATGTGCAGTAACGAGAGACACGTACATGAGAGACACACGCACGCATACACACACACACACACACACACACACACACACACACACACACACACACACACACACACACACACACACACACACACACACACACACACACACGTCTCAACACTGCCCCCTACTGTATGTATACTGTACCCTATATAATATAAAGCATCAGACACTCCACATGCAGTTCATATTAATAATAAATGAATGTGGGGGATTAGTTGTAAAGTGGTAATCAACTAAAGACTGAAATCAACCCTAAAAACCATAAAACTGTACAGTTTTTTTTCTCCACACAAAAAAAAAATGCTAAAGAAATATGAAATAAAAACACATCATGAGAAAATCTGCACAGTTTTATTAATTTCTTCGTTGTAACAATAAATTCTTTAAAAATCTCTCCCAAACTCCCGAACCTCACCTGTGAGCGGTACAACGCACTCGTTCCCTTTAAAGTTAAATGAATTATGTGTTAAACCTCAGAGTTGCTGTTTTTGACACTTCAACCGTTTCCAACCAATCAACACTGAACCATGATGTCATTTATTAGTTACTTTGAGCTTTTACACTAAGTGCATATTACAGGTATGATATTATCACTCAACCCAACTGTGTACAAACTCATCTTACTTTTTTAAGGTTTGTAGCTTTTTTTTCCCCCCAAGTTATTTTCTCACCTCATGTCAAGGATCTGCAGTACGAATGCAATATTTGGTCAGAAGTTGCATGATGTTCGTCCTAAGCTGGAGCTGGAGTTGTCACACTGTGCTTAGGAAAAGTTTGAGTCCAAGTTTCAGGAGAGGCAAAAATATACTGTGTGTGTGTGTGTGTGTGTGTGTGTGTGTGTGTGTGTGTGTGTGTGTGAATTTACAGCATATGTGAATTGTTTATTGTTTTTGAGAGAAACATTAATGTCCCATTAGTTTCTATGCAACAAACTCGGTAATAAAACACTTTGAAGGTTTCCATCTCTAAATGTCCAGATGATAAGAAACTTTATTTTCATTAAAAAATCCTTCCTTATGAACATCTTTACACACTTTCACTTTCAGCACCTGGAAACTTTGTTTCTCCAAACATTCATCTGAAATACTTCTTCTTATAAAACTCTCCAAAGATCTTCTTTACTAGATGGAGTTTTCTTGTTCATCCCAGAGCAGTTCAGTAGGATTGAGGTGTGGTGACTGGGCAGGTGGTTCCATGATAGATATCACTCCAGACGTCTGTCTGTTCTCTAAATAACACTTACAGAACTCAGATGTGCGCTTCGGCTGATCGTCTTGTTGTCCCGGTGAAGTCGATTCCGACGAGCCACAGTCCAGACGGAACTGCATGGAACAGGAGTTGGTTCTTTTCACTTTCTGGAACCTTCCCTGCTCCAAAACATCCCTAAACCATTAATCCTCCAACTCCATGTGTGACTGTGGGGGTGAGGGAGTCTGATCACATCTTCACAAGTTCTTCTGGTAGAGGAAAAAAAAATGTAGACTCCACAGAACTTTTGCCTTTTACCGAGTTTGTTGCATAGAATCAAAAGGAACATGCAGTCAGAGTCTTAAACACCATAAAAGACACACTTTTGACAGACACTATATTCTCACTCTCCCTGTGAGAACTTAGCACTAATGTTTGACTTCCAAACTGAAGCTATTTCAAATACTTCTTTTCTCACTCTTTCACTTTCCGTCATCGTATTTTTAACAAGAAGAGAGAAACAGAGACGTATGTGCAAAAAACTGGACTCCCTGAATGCGGTCTACATAACACAAGTGTACAGAGGTGTGAAGGAATGAAGTACAAATACTTCACACGTTTGGTGGCATTCTTTCCTCACAACGCCGAAACCAACTCAAGTGTACGTCTTTTTTTTTATACAGATAGAAGCAATACATCATTTGAATCTGTAAAGGGTCTACTTTTATTTGTACAAACTTATAATAACAACAAAAACACTGTGCTCTTGTAAAATATAGAAAACAGACAGGGGGCGCTCTCTGCAGTCTCTGTCATCTCTTTTCTGTCATCTCTTTTACACACCTCACAGACATAAATATACGAATAAAAAGCGTGAAATGTCTTTTAAATAAACCGATTCACATCGAATACAAATATTTTCTGATTATTTAATCCGTATGGAAGTTAGAGGTACAGTTTCGCCGGTATCACCTCATTAACCGTCCGTGTGGAAACATAGCAAAAAGTTCCGTTTGGTGTCCTGATGATTTACGTCATTTAAAACACCATCATTACTTTTACACAAAACTTTTACAAGAATATTTTGTCCTCATGCTCTATGTTGAGTTTGGTTTAACTAATAATAATCATACATTTGCATAAAGCACCAATATTGATTAGAGAATTAGAAACAAATTCCTTGTACATTTAGAACAGATAAAAATGTGCGATTAAATATGTTAATCGATTGACAGCCCTAATATTAATATAACTCTAAAACAGGAAGTAATAATGACTGAAGTACAGGTCAGAACCCAAACTTCTTTACTTTAACTCGAGTAAAAAAGTGTAGTCAGAACTTCAACTTTTACCAGAGACTTTTAAAGCATGAGGATCTGTACTTTTACTTAAGTAAAGGATGTGTGCACTTTTGCCACATCTGCAACTGTATGAGACTCTTGTCTGCTAGGTAGAGATCTTTAAGCTTCAGAAAGCTGGTGTGTGTGAGCAGTGTGAGCTACAGTACTAAAGCGCTGCCGCATCACTCTCGTTACGGCAAGATGAAGCGAAGGCTCGATCTCATTCATTTTAAATCATAATAAGGTGAACATGCGACAGTGCATTTATGTATGAAGGTGTATGTTAGATATTTATTAAACCCTATGGAGCGAGGCGTTCAGTGTTGGCTTCACTTTTCTCTCTCATGAGCAAAGCATGAAAAAAAACCCCCCAAACTCTCAGATTTTCCTCGGAATGATCCAGTCGAACACACAACACGTGATGGCAGAGAACCGATTTTATTGGGATTATTGATGATTATTGATTTTTCACTTCCTGTCATAAAAAGTCATGTGAGAATGAATTTGCATACGGTTCATACATTTTCCCCAAAACCACAAAGTTTAATGCATCAAACAAACTGAATCTGAGCGCTGGATAGCGATGAAAAGACTCCACTGTTTTCTTGCACTTTGGGATGAATTGCGTCAGTTAAGTGAATAGCATGACATCATGATCACACACACACACACACACACACACACACACACACACACACACAGATACACAGATACACACACACCACATGGAAAAACCCTAAAACTTCTTAAACACACTGCACAAGTGTGAAACGAGAAATAAAACCTTTATACACATACACCAGATTTTTTCCATCTAGGCATTCACACACACACACACACACACACACACACACACACACACACACTTAAGTGCACTCTTGCAAAATAAAACAAGCTGCCTTTTAGAAAACCCGGCCCCATTCTTTCTCTCTCTCTCTCTCTCTCTCACACACACACACACACACACACACACACACACACACACAGGCAGGCAGTTTAATAGGTCATACTCATGTATGAAGTTAATAGCTTATTAAATAAAAAGTCTACAACAAATACAAGTAGCGGTACGGATCAGGGCTGTGTTCCAATAACACCTTCATAAACACGCCCTCGTCGACTTCCCCCAACTCTTCACCCGTCGCTCGAATCCTAGACATTGTGTTCACTGTTGTTTCACAAACATCGAATTGAGACTTTTACCCAGAAAACACATACATTTTTTCTATATGAACAGGTGCCAATACTTTTTATAATGCGCCTTCGCCAACCCAGGGGTCGTATCTGCGTTTTTTCTACGTTATCTACGTTTTGACTGAGGGGTTCAGAATACAGTGCATCAGTAACATGTTGTAGTTTAAATAACCTCACTAGCTAGTTTCCATACCACTACACTACACACGTCTCTACTGCTACAAGCGGCCGCACGTCCGTCACGCACGAGGACACGTCCACGAGGATGTGGTATAAAAACGTATCGCAAAGCGGGAATCCTCTATTCACCTGAGCAAAAACATCTACACACACACACACACACACACACACACACACACCTCTACACACACCTCTACACACATGGTGCAAAACCCTCTTTAAATCTACCTCACAATTTAAACAATAATAAAAGAAAAAGATTATATTTAATATCAATAAATTAAAGTGTTGAAGAAGGCGGAGCCTGAAGAAGTGCTACTGAAGGACGAAAAGCAGCTCGGAGCTGCAGAGATTATCTGCATAATGAAGCAGGAAGTGCTGAAGATGCAAATAGGGTTCGTTTTTTTTCCCCCCAGAGAAGCAGATACATTTTTTTTAAAAGTGCCAATATTTTTCAGACACACACGTGGTGCTGAAAGATGAAGTGAAGAAGAAGGACGACGCCAAACCGAGACCCTTTACAGATAGCTGAGGTCTGTGAAGTCGCAGTCGAATAGTTCACTGATGCCCTCATAGTCCTCCAGACCGAAATGGTAGTCCTGCGTGTGGGGCGGAGACAAGCTGATGAAGCTGAAGGGATCTGAGCCGGAACCGGGACCGGCCCGGTCTAAAAGAAAGTCTGATGATCCCAGGGTCAAGGGGTCGAAGTCGGCCATCTCGCTGATACCTGGGAAAGGGTCCAGCATTGACTCTGGAAACAGAATACATCATTTAGTGTGTGTGTACATATTTTTATAACTCGAGACAGGAAATAAAAATTGGAAGAAAAGGAAGCAGCAGAGCTTGTTGTTGCCCCTGGTGCCTCAAGTGCCCACCTGTCTCATTTACTAAAGGAAGAGGGGAGGTGCTTGGGAGCATCGCCAGTGTCGAGGATCTCACATCCTGTGGAGGAGCAGGGCTTTGAGTGGACGATTTAGCAGGACTGCAGCCTGTTACAGGACTACAAACTCCAGAGCTGTCCTCAGGACACAGGAACACATCGATGGGTCCCTCAGTGCTCTTCAGGGAGATCTGGTACCCCTGTGCAGCCAAATCATCAGTCAGGACAAAAGCAATTCACTTCCTTTTTATTTGTTGAACAATTAAGGCTCAGGTTCTGACTGAAGCTCTGTGAGGAAAATCCTGGGATTTAAACTTACAACCTTCAGATAACCAGAATGAATTCTTATTACCTCGCTGGGCTCGCTGACGGTCATCTGTGTTTCGGGCGGGGCTCGGATCACGATGACGATCTGATCCGGAGGGTCTACGGTGCTGCGCAGGTCCTGACATCTCACGTACCCCAACGTGAAAAAAGAGTTAAAGATCACTGTGTACTGTGAACCTGTTTTGAACCTTTTTTTAAAGACCTGAGTTTTAATCGCAAGCAAGCTGTAAAGTAACACACACACACACACACACACACACACACACACACACACACACACACACACACAGAGGAAGGATATATTTTATTTTCTGAGTCCTCGGTGAGGAGGCGGAGCTGCAAACTGGACTTGCTGATAAGTTCATCCAATTTGTCTTCAGCGTCGGACAGTTCAGACACTTCCTTCTGTAACTCCTGATGGCGAGCGACCGAGGCGCCGTCGATACGGTTTCCACTGTAACACACACACACACACACACACACACACACACACACACACACACACACACACAATCGGTAAGCAGGTCCTATTCATATCATGTGTGTGTGTGTGTGTGTGTGTGAGAGAGAGAGCTAAAACTCACAGCCACTGAATGTTGTTCTTGGATTTCTTGGAGATGAGATGAATGCCCTCGAGGACATTGGTGATGTCATAGATGCGTCTCTTTTGGACATCCAGCACCTGTGAGGCCCAGTTCAGGTCCACCACACCGTCTGTAGACTGAGAGAGCAGGTCCAGGAAGCGCTTGGTGGTGAGGTTCAGGGACGTGTCATAGCGGGATTTCTCCGTGCTCAGCCGAGGGACTGAGGAGAGAAAGACAAGAGCATTGACACGGCTGAGTAACCGGGAACAGCATGTAGAGTAAAGAAAACATCAAAATAACACCATATATGTGTGTGTGTGTGTGTGTGTGTGTGTGTGTATATATACCTTTAGGACGTCCAGGTGTGGCAGGAGGAGCAGGACATGGAGGTGGAGGTCTAGTTGTGCTGATGTACTGGTGATCATTGTCCAAATCTAACTTCCTCTTCACCTACACACACACACACACACACACACACACACACACACACACACAGTCAATTATTCAGCCCACCCTGTTTAGAAGCAGATAGAAAAGGAAGAAATGAAGAATACAATGATGAACAGGACGTTGAGAAAAAAAAAGAAAGGTGGAAGAGGAAGAAGACGATGAGGATCAAAAGGGAAAGGAGGAGGTGGAGGATGGGAAAAGGGAGAAGTGCAGCAAGGAGAAGAGAAATAAGGAAAGAAATGCGGAATAAAAACCGAGGAGTTTAGAAAGCAAAGATGGTGAAATGAACAGGTATAAATTGAGTAAGAAGAGAAAGAACAAGTAGAGGAAGGAGAGTCGAATGTAGAAGTAGTAGAGTGAGAAGAAAGGAGAAAAGTGTCATTATAACCTCTGACCTTCTGATCAGGAACGTTCAGAGCCACTACTGAGTGTGTATGTGGGAACAATAGGTGGTATGATCTCTGTTTTGCCCTGGTGTGTTTGTGTTTGTGTAGGCGTGTGTTTGTGTTTGTGTAGGCGTGTGTGTGTGTGTGTGTGTGTGTGTGTCTGTAGTACCGGCGGGCGGCCCGGCGCCGTGTCTCTGGACTGCTGTGCCCCGGACAGTGCGGTACTGTGCGGGTGGAGAACAGCAGCAGATCCCCTCCTGCACTCCGGGGTTGAAGAAGCTCCACACCGCTGCACGCTGGAGAGATGATGACGATCTGATGATCTGCACTCAGGTCGATGCTGCCGCTGTTCAAAAGAGTCTCAAAGTCCAGCAGCAGATCCTCCGAGCTATGAGCCGTAACCACCGTGTCGGTCATCCCGGATCCGTGAGCGTTGACCTTCACTTATATAAAAAACAGCTATAATATCGGGTTCCTGTGAGTTCCACTGAAGAGTCTGATGATGACGATGATGATGATGAAAATACAATAGACTAAAGTTTAGCTGGATGCTTTCGACACGGATATAAATGACCCGTCTGATCACTAATCTGAAGCACCTAATGGATTTTTATAGTCAAAAGAGATTTTTAATATCTAGTTAGATTTCAGGAGAACGATGTTATAAATGTGTAATTACAGCAGCACAGTCACATGACTTCAACTCAAATCTCCTTTGTTTTGGTCTGAAAGTCTGAACCACATGCAGGTTAAAAGATTAAATGCAAAAAAGCTGCAAATATTATTTATATTAATATTAATAATAATAATAAACACTCTAAAACACAATATCAATACACATAATCATTTATACATTATTGATTATAGAGACTCTGAGAGGAAAAAGACAAACAGGCCAAAAAACAGCAACTTTTTTCTTTTGCTCATTTTCACAACGCTTTTGTTCAAACTTGCAGGTTTTTATGCAGAAGAAGGTTTGAGAAATTAAAGTTGTCACTGCTCAGAAAAAAAAGCTGATGCAGATGAAGATCCGAGAGCAAAACAAAGACTCTCAGGTCTTCCTGCAGCTCGGTGATGTTTCTCAGCTCGATCAGGAAGTTTGATCGGATTTGGAAGAAACAATGCAGAACGAGAGCTTCATCCACAGCTCGCAGGTGTGAAGATAAAACCTCCAGGAGCGTTCGGATGTCCCTCACGACCGCTTGCAGAGTCCATCGGAGTCCATCAGTCGGCCCCCGGGTCTTTTCTGCGCCCAGACGCCCAGACGCTGCGCGCGCTTGTTTTTGTTGTCGCTCCAGCTGATCGGAAACGAGCTGACTTTTTCACGCGCCAAATCCTACTTTGCCGCGAAAAGTGGCACGTGGCCGAAACGAGTGAGGCGATTGGCTTGAGCGCGGTGCGCCTTCCGCGCCACGTCACACGCTTCCGGCTTTCTGATTGGCTACGCGAGTTTGTCACTCATCGATGGGAAACAAAAACACGCAGCCTCCATTTTGGCTCCGATTTTCTATTTAAATAAAAATAAGACTAATGAATGAAACGAAGGCTCAGAGTTGAAAATGTTATATTTTATATACATTCCAACGCCACGCGGTGACGCAGTGGTGTCTTTTCAGGGGAAGGTTCGCACAAAATGCGCCAACACAGTCGCCCGAAGACGTCAACGTGACCTGATTTGCATATTCATGATTCGTTCAGCTCATTAGCATAATTCAAGACACAAACAAAGAAGTCACTTTAATAACACGAGGAAAAAAATTATCAGGAAGAAAACAGAATAAATAAACTTATTTAAAGCCCCAAGCGGTTATTTTATATTCGTCACATTAACGCAAACAAAAACGTTAATTTACTTCCAATATCTGATATACTGATATATATATATATCTTCTATTGTTTATACTTTTATTTATCAACTCCTTTTTATCTTAAATTCTATTCCTTTTTTATGCTTAAATGTTGGACAGTCATAAAAAGCATTTCACTGCATGTCGTACTCTGTATGTTTGTGTATGTGACAAATAAAATTTGATTTCACTAATGACTAATGCGCTCTCTGACCCTCCAATCAGAGGACGTGAAAAAGTTGATTGGACGCCAGCTAGCGGGCCTCAGATTGACTAAATTGCAGGCTGATTGGTTAAAACAACAACTTCAGGTAACATACAGCTAAAACTAAAAAAAGCCTGCAGGTGCTCACAGTGCTGGCCTCAGTGAGGTGATGTCTGAAATCTGATTGGATAGAAACTTCTACGTAAACTTTCACTCGATGGCGAAGCTATGAAATGAATAGAGAATGGACTATTAGGGGAAATTTATTACATATTCATAGACATAATATATTAATAGTCTAAAAAAACTTTCAAATATCTACTTAGAATTCATGATATCAATGTTGTAAATGTGTAATAACAGCAGCACTGGAGCTCCATGTATTTATTATATATGCAGGCTGACGTTACTGGAATGAATTCCAATCGTCACGTAAGTTTTAATTGTCATTCCAGCCACATACAAACAACATTCCTCTAAGACAACACAAGTTAACAAAAACAAAACACAAAACAAACTGGGACACGACATAAGTGCATGTAGAATGTAGGAATGATTTGTTTCACATTTATATTTATATTTACATATATCAACACAGGTTCACTAGGTTGCAAATTTAGAATACATCAACCTAAAAAGCTGGAGGAATTAAAGCATTTTTTGTTAACACACAAACAAAAAACAACAAACAGTTTTGGATTGAAAGGCTTAACCACATGTAGGTTAAAGATTAAAGCGACATGCTGCAAATAATATTCCAAAACACAATAAATCAATAAAAAAGGTGATGAAAAATGAAGATCTGAGAGCACAACAAAGATTTATTTTCTTAGGTCTTCCTGCAGCTCGGTGTTGTTCTCGGATCTGACCACAAGGTGTCGCTGAAGCGCGAGTCGCCGCTCAGGCTCCTGCTGGAGGAGAAGAAGACGCAGGTCAGTGGTGCTGCTGCTCGGGTTTAGGGCTTCAGTGGTGCTGGAACTCCACCGCTGTCATCATGTCGCAGGCGATTTTTGAGGTGTTAGAAGGTGAAACTATTTTTCTTATTATTTTTGGCCACTGGGTTGAGGTGTGTTTGTGTGCGCGCGCGTGTGTGTGTGTGTGTGTGTGTGTGTGTGTGTGTGTGTGTGTGTGTGTGTGTGTGTGTAGGTTTTCCCTCTTCCGTGTTTTTCTTCTGGGTCCCAGAATAAACACATGAACACAATATTAAATTCTTCTTATTGCATTTAAATTAAGAAGGGAAATTAATTAATTAATTAAGGGATTATTTACATTCATTCATTCATTCATTTATTTTACAGTCATTAAATCACTATATATTTTTTTCTGTCTACTGTTTGTTATATATATATATATATATATATATGTGTGTGTGTGTGTGTGTGTGTGTGTGTGTGTGTGTGTAAAGCTGTTGTAACGCTCATCTGATCTGTAAGAATGCACTTTTCTTTGTTAAAAATCAGCACTGATGTATTTAATATGTAACTGATTGAAATGAATCTGTTTCTCAGGAATGGACAATCAGACTGTTCTTGCTGTTCAGTCGTTCCTGGATGGTCAAACCGGCGTCCCCGATCACAGCAACCAGAACGTCTCAGGATCCGCCATCCAACCAATGGGTGAGTACAATCGAAGGGCTAATCACATTCACCGAGGAGCATCGGATCTTCAAGCTCCTCAAGGAATGTGGTTTCAGTGTAGGCTTCAGGATTACCATCAAGTTTCCTCTGAAGCTGAAGGATCTGGAAATATCACAGGAAATATCGTTGCTGTTTGATTGTGCTGATGGTGATCACAGTGTGGTGATTGGTTGGTTTTCTTTCTATTTTGTGATTTTTTTTTTTCATGTAGATATTTGTATAGTTTCTGATGACTGTATAAATGATGATATAAATATTCAGATGTTCCACTTTATTTGAATTAAAAAATCCTCCCTAATCATGAAGAACAGCTGTACACTTCGCTCCTCCGAACGTTCAGCTGAAAAAACGTTGCCGTGCCTCGTGTAAAACTCACCGTGGATGTTGTTGGAGATCTTTCTTGCTTGTGTTCATTGCTGAACAGTTCGTCCTCGTTTGCAGATGATGATGATGTGTTCCTGTGTGGGAAGTGTAAGAAGCAGTTCAACTCGCTGCCGACGTTCCTGACTCACAAGAGGGAGCAGTGCCAGCAGAGCGCCCCCTCGCTCGCCACCGTCTCACTGGCGTCCAGCAACACCTACACACCCGTACCCTCGATCAGCACAATGCCACAACCACTGACCAACAGACAGGTACCTTCTCTCTTAATACACACCAAAACACAACGACAAATGAAACAGGTACAGGTGACGTTTATATGCATGCTGTGTGCTGGAGAAGACCGGACGCTGGAGATAAATGGGTTTTTTGTTCCACACATGCAAACAGACACTGGTATGGGGGATTTATTCCTGACAGGTGGAGGTACAGGTACAGTAACTTGTACAGGTGATCATAACTCATGCTTGAAAACAAACAGGGAACATTTAAACCACCAGTGAGAAAGCTGGTATGGGTACTCCTGGTACTCCTTACAAGGACACGTGGTTTTGATGCATCATCTAAACGCAGAGGAACCCTGAAGAACCCCAGAGGAACCCTAGAGCAAAGTTTCCAGCTAACTGGTGATGTTACACAACCAACACAGGGTCACTGGTCATGTTAACCAAAGAAAGTGAACCGGTGATGTAACAAGATTCATGAAAATGGTACTATTGTTGGTACAAAGCCAACATAAGGGTATATGGGATAAATTTAAAACTAAGACAAAATCTAAGGGTTTGTATTTTTTTCCTTATTTAGGTGTCGACGTACATCACAGTGCCTCCGTCTCCTCTCACACACACACTGGTGCAGGGGAACGTCCTGGTGAGCGATGAAGTTCTCATGTCTGCCATATCAGCATTTACATCCATGGACACACCGGCCACAGCTATGCAGGTGCTCTCGCAAGCACACACACACACACACACACACACACACACACACACACACACACACACCATTTATCTGCCATCTTTGCTGATATTCAGTATCACTATTCAAAGCTTTATTCAATAATTTAGAATGTTTTGTATTTGTCCACTCCACAGAGCAATCTGAGCATGCCCAATGCAGTGCCGTACCTGCAGCACCACCCCCAAGCATCCCAGCCCCTCTCACTGCCCCAGGCTCCACCCCTTTCTGCCCAGGTTCCCTCTAGTATCAACAGCTCTGTAGTCCAGGTTTATAGCACACTGCCCCCGATGGCCGGAGGAGGAAACGCAGAAGGCCACACACTCTGCCTCCAACCGTTCCATTCTGTTCAGGTGTGTGTGTGTGTGTGTGTGTGTGTGTGTGTGTGTGTGTGTGTGTGTGTGTGTGTGTGTGTGTGTGTGTGTGTGTGTGTGTGTGTGTTAAAGACAGAGATGAGGTTACAATAGACTCTTCTCATCTAATCCATTATTTTGTTGTGTTTTTTTCTTCTCTCTTTCTCTCTCTCTCTCTCTTTCTCTCTCCCTCTCTCAGGGTGGTGGTCAGTGTGTGGACAGTCAGAATCCAGCGTACAGCAGCGCTCCTGTTTACAGCTCTGTTAAACCGCTACAGAAGCCGAAGAGCTGCAGCAGCACCGTGGCTCTGAGTGATCTGGCCGAATACGACAAGGTCATCATCCCCAAAAAGACCCGCAACTCCAAAAAAGGACACGACGGTACAAAATTGAGCTTCTTTTCATTTCTTTTAACGTTTTTATTTCCCTCAAACACTCAGAGGCCGGAACTCATGTTTTGACCGGGGACAGAGGTCATTTCTGAGCCAGAAAAACTGAAACAGATTTGGACAAATGAGATTTTTCAAGGCATTTAAGATGTGTGAAGTGATTTCATTGTCCAGTTTAAAAAGTCATATATATATTATACCTTTAAATTCAGTAAACCAAAAAAATATCAATGAATATACATTATAGAACAGGGATGGGCAACTTTTATAGTGATGAGGGCCAGCATTTTATTTTCTCCCTCATACCAGGGGTCCAGATTCTAATCCATAATTCTAAACACATTTTATATCATTTCTCAATTTACTCTTTATTGAGCGGAACAATAAAAAGAACTTCAAAGTAATATAAAAGTTATAAAGGGTCGTTCACCCCTCAACTAAAAAGAACATTTCATCATCATTTACTCACACATATGTTGTTC
>NC_060899.1:15889453-15936953 GCF_014805685.1 Silurus meridionalis
AGTTGGACCCAAAACACTTTTCTAGAGTCGTATAAGAGTTTGATGATTAATTCTCAATACAGACGTAATTATAATCCTGCAGAACAGGAGCGTGGAGACGGACGTGAGAAGGATGGACACGTTACTCTTCACAGGTGCTGAAATTCGACACTGTGCAACCAACAAACATTTGTTTTATATTAAAACATCGTGTTTTTATTTCATTTTCTCGTTGTAGAGAAGAGAGGAGATGAATTGCTGCTGTAATAATGAACTGTGTGTGTGTGTGTGTGTGTGTGTGTGTGTGTGTGTGTGTGTGTGTGTGTGTGTGTGTGAGCCAGTGCACTTTACGACTGTAAACAAGACGTGTGATGTGTCCGCCCTGAGTTCTGGAAGATCTGAGAATAAATGCATGATGAGCACATATCAGTTCCTCTCTGTGGTGTGTACATGATTGAATCAATCATACAGAATTTCCTGCACACACACACACACACACACACACACGTTCTGTAATGACTGTTACTTCTTACTTTACTGTTTTCTACCATTTACTGTTTACTTTATTTACATGCTTGATTTTTACTTGACTGTGTTCTCCACTTGCATTGTCTACATTATATAGAGACAAAAATATTGGGACACCTGACTTTTCCAGCATATGTGATTCTTCGCCAAAGCTTCTGGAACTGATGTAGGTGACGTGAGGAGGCCCGGGGTGCAGTCAGCTTTTACGTACGTCATGTTCAGTGGGTTGTAGGAGGAGATCTTTCACTCCACCCAACATCTTCATGGAGCTGGATGTGTGCACAGGGGTATGGTCATGCTGGAACAGGTTTGGGTCTGCTAGATCAAGTGAAGGAAAAATGTCCTGCTCCAGCATCCAAACACACTGTAGAGGAACCACATGTGGCTGGAGACATCAGGTGCCCCAATACTTTATTCCTTACTTGCATCAATTCACCTTTTCTACAAACATCAAACACCACAAAAATGTATTTTACCCACATAATCATTTTATTCATCCCTTTTTGTTTAATTTTACAATTGACTGTACATAATAATCGACCAGTGAGGATACAGAAAGCCTTGTAAAAGAATTTTCCCCCATAAAGAATCAAATATTCACACAATATACAGGATTGTAGGTAATGTACAGATGTCACACTTGAGTATTTCAGTAGGCAGTATTTCATGAGCTCGGTAAAGAAACCGTAAGCGAGCACCGTGTTAGTGTTAACATGGTCGTGAGACTCGAGACTCTGATCCTTCTATTGATGATGGTGTTGAATGAGAGAGAGGCTTCAGAGTTGTGCTCGGGTTTAAACCAGTGATCAGAGAGCATGTGTACGTGTCTGAACAATAAAAGCAATCAGGTTGAGCGCAAAAGTGCCGATCCGGATCAGGTTTAAATCCAGATATCATGTGAAGATGCAGCAGATATCTCATGTGAACGTGATACTACGTAAGAAAGAAAGATGCCTGCGAAGAAACGAGTCACGCGCCGATATTTATCGCTTTTATCACAGTACACGATATTGCTACAGTGTTGAGTTTCTGCTTCGTTATTATAAACTAATGCTTTTAAAATATTTCCTCATCCTTTTGTGCTGAAGATCTTGTATCACCAGCTTTGTAGAACTTCAAATCGACCCTAAATTTAAAAAACGCAATGTACACATGATGTATAAACATGTCGGCACAAATCCAGTCGCACTTCAGGACATAAAACAAAGAACGTTTAGAAATAAACCCCCTGTATAACAGAGGGTGTTAAAGAGTGCAGATGATCAGCACTCGCTTTCCGCCACTAGAAAACAGTATTTTATTGCAGAAGGCAAACTGTGTGTGTGTGTGTTTGTGTGTGTGTGTGTGTGTGTGTGTGTTTGGTCAGAGTCTGCTTCAGGACTCGTGTGTTGTTACACTAGCGATGTTTTGTTTATTTTGATAAACAGAATTAGTTTGTTGACGTCACAGTAAAAGGCACCGTGTTCATGCAGCTCTACTTATAAACCTTCTCTATTATTACACTATTAAAAAGTTCTCCCAAGTTCATTTATGTTAAATTCTGGGCTGGACTAAAGAGAGTCCAGGTTCTAGGATGAACAGTACCAGGCTGGAGTAAAGAATTCTTGAGGCAACATTAGTCAAAGTCTGTGGTTAAACTCTACTCTGGATTCTTAGTCCTAGGACTGGTTTTAAAGTTTGAGGCTGTAAGACATAAGGTCCAGATCTGGATTAAGCGGAGCTCTGGAGCTAAAGATGGTTCAAGGCCAGACTGAACCACAGTATGAGGCTAAATGAAGTCTAGGACCAGGCAAAACTAAGTCCTGGAGCTAAAGATGGTCCAGAACTGAAGAGCATATAATGAGAATACAGTCTACGGAGCGGTTTTGCTTGAAGAGTCCATATTTCTCCTTCTAAGGCCTACAATCCTGTCCGGGTCCGTTACATTTAAACCCGAATTCCTCGCAGTAGTCGTGCATCGTTTCAGGTCTTAATGACGAATGCAGGTCATGTGATCTTTCGTTCAATCCTTAATTCTGCATTTCCATGGTAAGACGGCAGCGAGAAGCGCAAACTCATCGTTCCTGATTTATTTGTATATAACGAGACGGTTAAGTTATAAGTTATTCTGTGCTGCATCACAGTATCTCGCGCACGTGTGTGTGTGTGTGTGTGTGTGTGTGTGTGTGTGTGTGTGTGTCGGTGTTACTCCTGCCCAAAGCCCTCAGTCTCCTCTATGGCAAACAGCAGTTTCTCCTTTAGCTGCTCGTAGCTTTTATACGGAGGGAGGTCCAGCCGGTTAAAGCTGAGAGAGGAAGTGAAAAGAAATGGAGAGAGAGAGGGATTAGAGGTGTATAGATATATAATTATAATATATACGATATACACACACCAACACATCCTGTATGTGTATCAGTTCCCACTCTTCTTTCATTCCACCAATTTGGTTTTTTTTTTTTTCAATTTTTATCCATTTACAGTTACTTTTTGTGTTGTAACATGTAAAACCATCCACGGTGTGTAATCGGTGTACACATTTACCACGTGTGGCTCCGGGGCAGCCAGTTCTCCTTCCCTGTTTTCTCAACGCAGAACTTCTGTGGGCCGTTACTCCCTGAGGGAAAAAAATCAGCAGGGTGTTGATACATTTTCTATAACAGCACACCGTTTATAATATTGCTAAACTAGACTTTTTTTATTTAAAGCTCACCCATGAGGTCAGTGAACCCGCCCACGGGCAGACGGCACGTCCCGGTGACGAACTGCAGCAGACGCATTCGCTTCTCGTTGTCCATCTCTTTAACCAACTACAGAACAGGAGCAAAGGGGAAATACGATGGAAGATTGGTACATCCTGGCACCGCCCCAATGTATCGTACAGATACCTACAAACCTCAATCTTTATTTTGTCCAGTTAAATATATCTATAGACTTTCACTGAAAACTCTATAGTTATATTTAGTTATATATAGTTATGTTTTATTTAGAGTCGAACAATATACTGATTGGAGTTTTGGTGTTAATTAATATGTAAATGTATGCATATTTCATTTACATCAATATATTTACGTTCCTGTATAAAGTTAAAACTGTATTAGAGATGTGTGTTGGAATGGTCCTGAACTAGAAGGTCCTGAATGAAGCCCGAAGTGGTGAGGAGATGAGACGTACCTGCCAGAACCACACGATCTGCTTGCTGGTACGTGTGTAGTGTTTGTAGATGGTGTGTTTCTGCCAGTCTGCCAGATCGATTTCCTGCATCCCACACAACAACACCTACACACACACACACGCGCAGAGGTAATCATTCAGCCTTAGACACAAGCCAAAATTGTATCGAAAGGAAACTATGGTTGTGTCTCAAATCCAGATGATGCTGGTAAGGGGAGTTACCTCGAGCTCTTTGGCATCAAAGTATTGTAGGTATTGCTGAGGCAGGACCTCGTTAAAGCCCTCGAAGAAAGCCTGCGTCTGTTCTTCCACACCTCGGGACAATCTCCACTCAGCTACCAGCCTGAAGGACACAGAGATGAAGACACGCCATCAGGGACCGGTTCTATCTTCTTCTTCTGGATCTGTGATCTCAGCATGCTGATTGTCTGTGCTTTGCTAATGATTGTGTTTTATTCATTAAATAACTTTTTATCTATTTCTAGTTACAGTCTGGTTACCATTTATCTGATAGCACTCTCTCTCATTTCTCTCTCTTCAGACTAAAATGTGTGTGTGATTGTTTACCTGATGTACTCCTCTTTGTTCTCCTCTGTGACCTGAATGTCTCCTCCGCCTGGTTTCAGATCGTGTGTTGTGATCTCCCCGAGGATGTCCTTATCCACTGAGAAGAACATCTCCAGACCGCACTCCTCGATGTTGTTGTCTCTGTGTAGACACACACACACACACACACACTCTCATATAAAACAACTATAAAACTCTGACATGAAGGTTGAAAGTGCACCTGATGTGTGTTTATTATCACTATGATAAGTGTGTGATGACAGAACGAACACTCACTTGATCCAGATCAGCGAGTTGTAGAATTCGGGGTCGATGGACTCGAGGTCTTTCAGGGCCAGAGGTTTGTTAAGAATCCGTTTATAGAAAGGTAGCGAGAAACCTGTGTCGATGAACTTCCCGTGGAATAAAGCCTGAGGAAACAAGCAAAATAATTAATATTTACATCTTTTTAATTAACCTTCCATTAGTTCATTCAAGATTCGCTTCTGAACCGGTGCATCTTTTTTCTAAAAGGGTCCTCAATAAATAATACAACTGTTACCAAGGTCTTGTTTTTTTAGTATATTCAGGTATGAGTTCAGAAATTACCATGGCGATGAAGCGGCCAATGAAGCGGAAGTATTTGAGGTGGTCTGGGTTGATGGATGAAGCTGGGTTGATCTGCAGACAGTAGTTATCCTTGCCGGCGTATTCAAACAGGCAGTACATGGGGTTCAGTACCTCGTGGGACACCAGAAAGAACCACTCCCTACAGGAGACGTAACGTTGTCACTTAATCTGATATACACTATATTTCCAAAAGTGGGTCACCTGACCTTTCCTGCTATATGTGGTTCTTTTCCAAACTGTTACCACAAAGCTGGAGGAACACAGTTGTACAGGACGTCTTTAGATGGCGCTATAATAACTTTATGCATTCACTTGAACTTGGAAACCTGAAACATGTTCCAGCATGGCGGTGCCCCTGTGTGAGCTCCATGAAGATCTGCTTTACATGCTATAGAGCTCTGATCTCATCCCTACTGAACATGATGAACGTGAACACCTTTCGTAATACTCTTGTGGCTGATGAACACAAATATCTATAAGCACATATCTCCACAAAATGTAGTGGAACATCTTCACAGAAGAGTGGAGGAAATTAGAAGAGTAAATTGGGACTAAATGTTAAATGCGATGCTCAAAAACCACATACTGTACTTGTGACCCAATACTTTTGGCAATACAGTTTTTCAAATGCTCACTTTAGAGAGATGAAGATGATGTAGGAGATGTTACCTTGCTACACCACCGTAGTCGAGTCCTTCCTCCCCGGGGAAGATGATCCACAGTCTTCGGCGAAGGTCTTGTGGACTTATGCTCATTATCTAACACAGATGGTGTCGTTTAAATATTTAAATAACCGAGTAACACGCAGCAAAACACACAAAACTTCTGTAATTACAATCAAGCAGTAACACTGATCAATTCAGAGAATCTTTATTTTAATTACTAAACCATCCACCAGGATCTGATGATGAATATTAGACTAACCTGCTGGAAAGAGTCTTCGAACAGCGACTTGCGGCTCACCGTGATCTTGATGTGCTGCTGCATCGCTAATTGCTACAACAAAGGATTAAATGACAATAAATCAGAAAAACGAAATGGCACTTTTATTCTGTTTGGGTTAAATATCAGTCACTGTGTGTATTGGATGTGTTTCTTTAACATTAGAGGTAACGAATACAAACCTGACACCAGAATTTGAAGTACTGGACTTTGGCTTTGAAGTCGCGCACGTAGGTGATCTGAGGGCCGTTTTCACTGAGGAGGAAGTACATAAAACACACACACGGATACCAAAATGAGGCGTTAAGATATAAAACGATCCCATTTAAACGTCTAAGGAGTGAAATCGCAGTCCTGCTCATAATCTTATACTGTGACTGAAATATTATTGCATCTCGGATAATTGATGATGAGATTCAAACCGTGTTTCAGGTGAAATATAAATGTAATCGACTCCTTATTTTGCATGGTGACTATGAAATTAGACAAATGAATGTAAAGCAACAGTGTGTGTGTGTGTGTGTGTGTGTGTGTGTGTGTGTGTGTGTGTGTGTGTGCGCGCAGATCAAGTCAGAACAAACTTTAGTGCTTTGTAACAGGTTCTTCCTGTAATACGACTTTCAGTGTGAGGGAATTTATTTTACTGTACACAAAGAGACAGGAGGTATGAAATAAATCATGCGGTGTCGAGGTTTTATAGGACGATAATAGGCGGCGGCTGAACCCTGACGTTTTCCTGTAAAACAACATGCCATGCGTATTATTTATTAAAGAACGACACGTCATAACTCTGTTAAACAGTGACGCGATTGTGACACGGGTGCACACTCGCTTACGTTCTAGCAGCTATAAACGCTCATTCCTGCACTTTATTATGACGTTACAAAACAGTTTAAACCTGAAACGTGTATGTCATCAATTATTACATTAATAAACTTGTTACAAAGCACAGGCTCCTTTTTATTAATGAGGCATAAACATCTAACAGAAAGCTTCACACTAGCTTAGCTTTTGTAAGTTTAACATTCTTAGATTTTTAAGAAACATCAGTGAAAATTGTTTGTAAATGTGCTATAAAAATCAAATTTGACTTGACCTTTGATCCCTACTATATCGCTGTGTGACTGTTACATTCGTATAGCGTATACATTATATATATACAGTGTATAAAGTGATCATTGTGAATGTGGGTGTGATAAAGGCTCACAGGGATGATTTTCCTGTCCGCGGGTCGATGTAGGTGGTGGTTTTTCTGTTGTGATCAACGAAGTATGGAATCCCCTCCACTGTAAACCTCATCTCCCAGCCCTCAGGCAGCGGCTTCTCATTCAGCAGCCTGGACAACAAACCAAAGGAAAGAATTCAAAGGCTAAGCGAATGTAAATGTGGTACAACGTGAATTCCTTTCGTTTTTTTTGTCTGGATTTTTCCACCATTTTTGTCTCATTCTCTCTAATTCTCTCTTATCATAGGCTAAGGCTAGCATGTGCTTCCTCTGAGACGCATTTTCTGCATCTGTATCAAACTGCTGCATCCCAGGGTTTTTTTTCACGTTTCTCAGCTCACAGATCAGTTCATACAGGTATGCTTATTAGAATATTAAGCCACGCCCAAATTTATTTATGGTTGGTCTAAATGCCATTGTGCCATCGAGACTTGTATATTGCATTTATTTATTTACAAATGAAAGAAAAAAAGGAAATCATTCACTCCTGACCCTTGATTGCGAGGATCCTCCCACTGCGTGGTGCGAGTCAGGTGGTGCACAAAATAAATTCGGCCGTTAGGGTCCGTTTTCTTCTCTGAAAGACAAATAAATGCAATCTTTTAGAAACTGAATCTGGAAATCAATGCTGGAATCCTGACCTATAAGTGTCCTATAATATATATTAGAGAACATATTAAACATATTAGAGAAAACTAACTTTACTGTAAAACATTGGTATTTATTTATTTTTTTACCCCATCCGTGTGGCAGTGGTCCGAGTGGGTCATACTCTTTATTCTGAGCAGGTCCAGCCTGATCCTGCACGTTCACAACACACACACAGGTTCAAGAAAAAGGAGAAAAGCAGAACATTGCAAGAGATTGATTCTTATTGGTTATTTGCAAATTTGGGATTAAGCCATGACATTGTTATCTTTGGTGTCACGTTAGATGTTCGTATATCATGAGCTGAGATGGGGATAATGATGTGTAATGTAAAAGTGTACGTGTGTGTGTGTTGCTCCTTACGCTGTAGATGAAGCGCTGATTAAACTGATGCATGGCCCCCTCTAACCGGTTCCTCTGGTGCTGCCACTGTTCGTAGTTGCGCACCGTCTCCACAGTGGGACGCTGCCACGTCGTCGTCCTGCTCATGTGGTCCACAAAGTACACGCGTCCTGATTGGTCCAGGCGCAGCTCCCAACTGTGAAGCACAACACAACATGTTAGTGTGTTCAGGCAGCTGAGGACGAACCCTAACCCTGGTTTTTACTGCAATTTCACTTCTAAAAATAGAATAATTCCAATTGAATGCAGTCAGATCTCAGTATAGATCCTCATTAGACATTTCTTTCTTCTCTCAGTTCTGTAACCATCAGAATCTAAAGCTGTACCCAGGAGGCAGAGCCTCGGGTCTCTCCCACGACGTCCTCTTCCCCACATGGTCCACAAAGTATATGCGGCCGCTCGCGTCCACTCGCTGCTCCCACCTGAAACCGCATGCGTATATCGTTATTTTTTTAAATATCTGCATGCTTTTACCTCGGCGAAACGAAAAGTTTAACGATCTTCTGATTGTTGGAGGAGCACACAAACATCTGAAATTCACGTGAGCTTCCTGGCCATTACATCGGATTTCATCTCAGCATTGATTTCGCACACTGACACAAAACTTGGCAGCTTCAGGCTTCAGCTTCACGGCTAACATCCATGACAAAGGTTATAATAACATGCTGTAAATGTGTATGTATTTATCTGCTATTGTTGTTCCTCTTAAATATTAGATTTGTCTCATATTATCTGAGATTCAGCTGTGATTGCTAAAGCATCGGTTGTGGAGTGAATGTAAACATGTGGCTCACTGAGTCTGGGCGCTTGGCCCCTGAAAATGCCTCTGAATGTTTTTCGTGACCTGATGCCAGAGTTAAGCCTTGCTACAGTAGGTGAGTGTGTGTTTGTAGTGTTTAGTGCTGACAGATAAAAATTAGTCTCTGGTGTCTTTTTAATCAAATAAAAAGCAAGATCTGGTTTTGTTACAGGTCTCTTATGGCTCAATGGGCCAGGTGTGTGTGTGTGTGTGTGTGTGTGTGTGTGTGTGTGTGTGTGCTCTGTTGCTGTTTTCAGGTTCGAGTCTTGTCCTAGACACACTTTATATTAAATTCTTTTGCAGGTGGTTTAAAACAAAAGATAAACCCACAAAACACGCAGGAAGTTCACTACAGTTTGTGGTTCAGTGGCCAGTCCCTTGCAACAGGAAGTGAGGCTTGAACCAGTGACTGCTGAGAAATGAGGCAAGAGCTTCATCACTGCGCCATAACACTTTACAAACCCATGCTACAAGAACACCTTATCAAACTGAATCCTGAAGAAAGGCACAAAACTCTATCAGCTCAACGTGTTAAACCCTGTGCTTTGGTGAAGCTGCTGATCGTGTTTTAAATCCTGTTCCAGGTGATAAAAATCCTTCTCTCACTGCTTGTTTCTTTCTCAATATTTTGTCGCTCAGTGGGTGTAAAACAGATAAAGATAAACCACCCCCAAAAAAAGCAGTGTAATTGTGTAGAACATGTGGCTTTGTGGTAAAAGCCTTGCATCTGAGCTTAGAGGTTGCAGGTTTGAATCTAGCTTGTCTTCACACTGTGAGGGTTGTATGGAGGAAGGAATTGGTGTGGTGAAATGAAGGATGAAGAATGTGGTGCTTCCAACCCCAAATCAAGAGAAAGGCTGGTTGGGCTGAGAACAAGACATTGGTGTTACAATCTCTTAAATAAGTTGAGGTAATAGTTTTGGATATATAGAGCAATTTCAGCAAGAACCTGAGTCAAAACGCCATCAACCTGATGCATAAACCACCTGTTTATTTACTCCTGGGGAGCAGATGCCCAGATATAATGAACAGGTTTATGACTGTGCCATCTTGAGAACCACATTTCTTTTGGGCTATTTTTTTCCGATGCTGAAATTTGGCATGAATCATCATCAGTTCTCTCAGATTGGTTTGCCCATTTTGGTGCAACAAAATCTGACAGCAAATCCACCAAACAGGAAGTGAGACTCTATCTCAGACAGCATCTTCCTGTAACTCCAGGTGTAGAATTATTTAATCCAGTGGTAACATAATGAATCTGTTTGCATGTGTATGTGCATTACCCTGGTGGCAGAGGCCCCGTGTTGGTGATGGGCATCCGGGTGGGCAAAGAAGCAACAGGAATGGCAGGAGGAGGTTCAGGGTTGGTTTTAGGGACCTGCACCAAAGTCTCTGGCTGAGCAGAGTTGCTGCTGTCTGTGACTGTAGAACCTGCTTGGAATGCTGGGAAAAAAAAAAAGATGCAAAATCAAAATAATGATGAAACCTGAGAAGTGTATTTGGGTGTAGGAGAGGATCACCATACATCACTATGAACACCTACCCGGAGAAGACACTGGGCGTTGTGGGGTGGGCGGCGGTGGTCGAGAGGGTCTGGGTGGCCTCTGGGGTCGTGACACACGATTCGACATAGACGGTGAGCTGGATCCATTGACCACACGTCTGCTGAGAAGGTCCAACACGCTTGGAGAACTCTCTCTGCTTCTCCTGACATTAAAACACACACCGCTGAGTGACTGATTACAGTTTATAACCAACTGTGTTACATGTCATGTGTTACACATTGCTAAAGGTTACCTTGTGCTGACGTCCTCGTTATTCTGCGACTCTCCGTTTGTGGTGCCTGGAAGAGAACTTTTATCAGTATCTTAGATCAGATTTAAATTATAATCATAATACTGGTGTTAAGAAATTTCCCCACTGTGGGACGAATAAAGGTATATCTTATCATGATAATAAATACAGATCATTACACTGTGGTTGGAAACTATGGTTACAAAAATAATTTTAGGGCTGGGTAATACGACACGTCACAAATATTGTTGCGATATCGTGATTTCTTTTTGACTCACTCTGGTTGTTAGCCTCAGCGGTGGTAAATGCCGCCGGGTCGACCTGCAGGCCGTCCAGACACACAGACAGATCTCCAACAACATCTGTCTGCTCACTGTCTGAGCACAATGACAACGTCTGCTTCACGTCACACACTGTATACACAAACACAAAACAAGATTTCAGGAGGAGGAAATTCAGACTGATTAATTCACATACTTGATTTTTGACACTGCAGTCGGTATAAATTATAATGAATACGTGTACCAATAGATGTGCGTGTGTGTCATGACACACTGCCCGGATGGGAAACCGAAATTCTGCGTATGATTAACGTGTGACGTTCAGGACCTGTTCGTGAAAAGGAACTATAAAAGTTTCCTGGAAAGGAAAGGGTGTAACCGACCAGCAAAGTAGTGAGTCAGTTGAATTGTATTGTACATATGTACTGGTAGTTAAACCAGAATGTGAATATATACAATACATACATGAACTTATCTTGTGTTCAAATTATTAGAATTAAATTTTTTATCCAATCTATTTTTATTAAACTGACTTCCTTTTGGTTTTCCTTTATTTTCATGGCAAATTCTCCCATAATGCATTTTATCCTGCATCTGACCTACAGTGCAAACAGGTGGAGATGTGTGCTTAGCTCACGTCCCTCGTTACACTCACAGCATTGAAATGAAGTTCAGCAGGTCACACCAGTTCGCTGTGACACTCTGAAAACTGTTTGCAATGCGCACACACAAACAGATGCGGCTCACACACACGCGGCTCACACACACACACACACACACACACACACACACACACACACACACACACACACACAGCTCAAACACACACACGGGGCTCACGGCACACACACACACGACTAACCGCTCACACACACACACACACGGGGCTCTTGGCACACACACACACACACACACACAGCTCTCACACACACACACAGCTCTCTCACACACACAGCTCTCACACACACACAGCTCTCTCACACACACACACAGCTCTCTCACACACACACAGCTCTCTCACACACACAGCTCTCTCACACACACACACACACACACACACACACACACACACACACACACACACACACACACACACACACACACACACACACACGGCTTACTGCTCAGAGGAAGTAAACAACAAGCTATTTTTAGACATAAACCCCTCTCATGGACTCTTATGTGGAATTGAACTCAGCTGACACTCCCCAGATCAGGAAAGTTACTTTTACACTTCAGAAGTTCTTCTTCTTTAGAGTGGTGATATTGTGAACGCTACTCAACAGCCCAAAAACCAACCATACTCTTCAATACATGTTGTATTAATGTACACTACATTCCCATGTGTTCATTGCAGATTAAAAATATCTTGAAGATCAAAGAGACATTTTCCAAACAAGAATCATCTCCATCCACTGCAATACATAACTGGAACACAACCGAACCTCGTCAGTGCGTCCTTGCATGCGGACCAACATAACAACGGAACACATCGGATCAAAACACACACAAATGAGGACTCACGCGGTGACGTCATGTGACTCGAGGTCTTCTTACAAACACGACACTTTTAAAAGCGTTGACGCCTGACAGGTAACGCTTCTACAAACTGATGAGTGCTTTCAAACACACACACACACACACACACACACACACACAATAACCAAACAAACAGTGGGCAGAGGATATCAAGCAGCAACAACAACACCACACACACACACAAAATTCCAAAGAACCAAAAAAACAGAGTCAGACAAAAGCCCAGTCAGTAGTCAAAACACTCATTGTGTTCTGCTTGAGCACATGCGCACACACACACACACACACACACACACACACACACACACACACACACACTTATTCTCTCTGAGGATTTTCCATTGACATAACAATTAGTGTTTCTACATAACATTGTATCCACCTTTAACCTAAAAATCTTTTTATTTTACAGTCACAAAAGATCCACTTTAGAAAAATGTCACTGTATAATTAATATCTAGTCTAAATAATATCACAGTTGCATGTACAGTATTCATGTATTTGTTTAAACCTCTCAATGCACAGCCAACGAGTTGTCTGCCCTCTTCAACATATCCGAGCTAAGATGTGTCCACTTTAATCAATCCTGTCCACCTTAATCACTCCTGTCCACGCTATTCACTCCTGTCCACCCTATTCACTCCTGTCCACCTTAATCACTCCGTCCACTTTAATCACTCCCGTCCACCCTAATCACTCCTGTCCACCCTATTCACTCCTGTCCACCTTAATCACTCCTGTCCACCTTAATCACTCCTGCCCACCTTAATCACTCCCGTCCCCCCTAATCACTCCCGTCCACTTTAATCACTCCCGTCCACCTTATTCACTCCTGTCCACCCTATTCACTCCTGTCCACCCTATTCACTCCTGTCCACCTTAATCACTCCCGTCCCCCCTAATCACTCCTGTCCACCTTAATCACTCCTGTCCACCTTAATCACTCCTGTCCACCCTATTTACTCCTGTCCACCCTATTCACTCCTGTTCCCTCTGTACGCTGCTGTGAGCATCTCCGAACTTTACTCTCACACTCAGTGCTACAGTGACACAAGTGTTTTGCATATTCTCTGTTTAAATTTAAATACTTCTGGTCAGTGCATCTTTCATGACAGACGATGCACATACAGGTCACTTAGTGCACTTATCTTCGCCACGTGTCCGGACTACATGCTGACCCCCGACATTAAATCTTAAAATCATGTGTAACTGGTAAACTTTTTTTCCTGAAGACCAGCAACAGTTCAGATGTGCTCAATCTTAACGCCGTACTGTTTCCATAGAAACGGCTAACAGCTTCAACAGGAATGGTAACAGATGGATCAGAAAACATGTGCAAATCATTTACGTTTACGGCATTTAGCAGACGCCCTTATCCAGAGCGGCGTACAGTACAAAAGCGTTTTTAAGTCACTATCAGTAAATAAAACTTTCTTTCGGCTTCTCCCATTAGGGGTCGCCACAGCGGATCATCCACATGTTTGATTTGGCACATGTTTTACGCTGGATGCCCTTCCTAACGCAACCTTCCTATTTATTTGGGCTTGGGACCAGTAAATAAATCAACAAATTTCCCAGACGTGGTGACGTTTTCTGTGAGATGTGAAGCAACGTGTACGAAAGGAGTCTTCAGTGTCACTGCTTTGCCCCAAAATGCTGCTGCATTAACAGTTATTACCGCACTCACACTTCATGTCGTTGCTTTTGAGCATCTCACTGATGTCAAGCGTGGCCGTGCCCAAGAGGTCGGACTTCAGCGGCTTTTGACTCCATAGACGGAAATTCAGCTTGCTGAATGGTGTCACGATCCTGCAGAACAAAAAAAAAACAACCATTAAGAGTCCTTTATCATGTATCCTGGATTCTGATTGGTCAGAAGGTGGTGATGTATTTTTTATAAGAGCAGCAGGTTTCTACAAATACACTCTACAGTAACGGCTCGTTCACGAAGATGTGTACAGGTGATGCTCCACATGCACACTTGAGAAGCAACTCTGGCTGCTCTCTATAAAGTTGTAACTTTTGCCATTAATGTATTTCTGCCTTTTACTCAATAGATACATAGTTTATCTTAATCTTAGTGTCTTGTCTCAGTCCTCTTTAAAGACTCGACCTACACACCTTCCTCCTTCCTCTTTCTTTTGCATTCATTTAACTTGTAAAGTCACAATTTTGTCTCTTTGGCATGTTCATCAGCAATATGTCCCTATAATATCCAACGCACCGTATATCATACATTCAACATTCAGATCAAATTATATAAAAAAAGATTTTAATGATCGTACTTTTTTTTAATATTGAACTTGTCCAGTGTTTTCTTTTGTGTTTGGTGGTTTTTTTATATCGACTCTGTGTTTATTATACTGATTTAAATCTTCAGAATCAGAATCATTAATGAATCTAATAAGGAAATAGATGTTATTGTTAATGGGTGAAGTTAATGATAAAGGTTATTCTGCACACTTTTTAATAAAGATAAAAAGATCATGAAACCATAATGACATGAAATGTCATGTATCGGTGTCTGTGTCTGTGTGTGTGTGTGTGTGTGTGTGTGTGTGCGTGTGCACGAGAGAGTGTGTGTATGTGTGTATGTATGTATGTATGTATGTATGTATGTATGTATGTATGTGTGTGTATGTATGTATGTGTGTGTGTGCGCATGCATGTGTGTGTGTATGTATGTATGTATGTGTGTGTGAGTGTGTGTGTATGTGTGTGTGTGTGCGTGCGTGCGTGTGCGTGCGTGCGTGTGCATGCGTTAGCCCACTCACACAGTTTGTGGATTCTTCCACTTTGGGTTGTGTGTGTTGCTGCACTTCTCTGTCTTCTTGGACTGGCCGTCTACAGCCACCTCCACGTAGAGACTGGGCCCGAACCAGTTCTTCTTGCTGTCCTTCAGCTTGGCTGATATCCCTGCAGGGACGAAAGACACGCAGATTATCAGGAAATCGAGAGCGAACGGATCGGCTTTTACTTTCAGTATCGAGTGTCTCGCAGAGGAACCTTTTCTAGATCACATTACATCAGAGCTGGGAGGAAGCTGAATGCTGTTCATCATGGTACTGTGCAAAGATAAGAAATTTCTTCTCACCTGACCATAATAACAATAAATCAAACCACAAATTGATTCAAAAACGATGATGTCACCACCACATCACCACAGTGCCATCAGATATCTTTCTCTAACTGCAGCACCCTGAGCTTCAGTTTTACCGTGTCTACGATTACACACCTGAACACGGCTGCAATTTCTCCTAACAAACATGATGCTGTCCAGTTATTTATTCATTAATTCTACAGTACACACTTTATCTCATATTTTATTAAACACGCGTATTGGCTGAAAAAACAGGAACAAAAAATGAGTGTGAGAGAGAGAGAGAGAGAGAGAGAGAGAGAGAGAGAGAAAGAGTGAGAGCGAGAGAGAGAGAAAGAGCGAGAGAGAGAGAGAATGAGTGAGAGCGAGAGAGAGCGAGAGAGAGAGAAAGAGCGAGGCGAGATAGAAAGAGAGAGAGCGAGAGAGAGAATGAGTGAGAGCGAGAGAGAGAGAGAGAGAGAGAGCGAGCGAGAGAGAGAGAGAGAGAGCGAGAGAGAGAGAGAGCGAGAGAGAGAGAGAGAGAGAGAGAGAGAGAGAGAGAGAGAGAGAGCGAGAGAGAGAGAGAGAGAGAGAGAGAGAGAGAGAGAGAGAGAGAGAGAGAGAGAGTACCTGTGATCTGCAGCTGAGCCTTCATGGGGTGGCCATTTCCAGGGCTTGGTTTGGGAATGCTGGAGGCCATGGAACAACAATAGGCCTGAGACCTGGACACAACACACACAAATCATGAACACATCCTGCTCATACTTCCTAGTCAGCAGGTGGATCAGTAGCTCTGGTTACACATTACACACATTACACTGTGATCAGAGATCCTCTATTCTCACATCTGCATTTATCCCCCCCCACTCTTACACACAACACGCTGGAGATACACAATAAGGTGTCTCTGGATGCAGTAGCACAAAATTTTCACTTTACTTGAACTATAACACAAACACCTGTTCCAGCATGACGATGCCCCTGTGCACAAAGATCTGCTTTCCATGGTTTGGAGTGGAAGATCTGCTGCTGTTGCACTCCAGGCCTCCTCACCTCTTCTACATCAGTACCTGACTTTACTAGTGACTTCACCCTTGTAGCTGAACTAATCTCCACATGCACAATGCAGGATCTAGTGGAACATCATCTCAGAGAAGTGAAGGTGATTATAACAGTAAATGGAGACTAAATGTAGAATAAGCAACCTTATGCTCGGGTGTCCACAAACTTTTGTCCATATAGTCTATCCATCTCCCCCTCACTCAAACCACTCTCTCTCTCTCTCTCTCTCTCTCTCTCTCTCTCTCACACACACACACACACACACACACACGCACCTTGTCTTAACGTTCAGGTACAGGTTTAATAATTTATTGATGCTCATGTGGCTGTCAGGAGAAACCATGAGGTGAAATATATCCTACTGTAATAATTAAAGAAAATCAAATTGTATACACACACTTCGGAAAAAACTTTCAAAAAAAAAGTTATATTTGTTTAATATTAAAATTATTGCATTGATTTAGAAGCTTATTTATTTGCTCATTTGTTTTACTATTGTTTATACAATAAATATTAATATTTATTAATAATCGCTCTGGTTATATGCCCTGAAATCTATTCACTCTACCAAAAAAATAAAAATAAAAAACTGATTTGTTTCCAAATATATTTTTCTTTTTCTTTTTTTTCTTTTGTTTAAATATGGGGCCAATAGTTTTAGAGCTGAACATGGGATAGTGTTAATCACTGCCAGTTAATATTTAAAGTGAGGAAATTTTAAAAAATCATTAATATGTAAATAAAGTAAAGAAAACAGTAAATAATTATTAATATGTAATTACGGTGAGGTTGATGATTTTCGCCACAGTGGAAAAATAAAACAAAGTTTCACTGATTTACATGAAAAACGACACGACAGACAGTCCAGATGTTCACTGAACCCTAAATGTGACATGAGAGCTGTTTTACTGAGCATTTTTCAGCTTAAGACCAAATTTATTATATGAACCTCAGCACCAATCAGAATTGATCTCCCACGAGAACTAATGAGCTTTTAACTTGAACATTACAGTGAAATTCTTTCTTCCCAGTGATGATAGAAAGCTGGAGTCTGGAGCACATACAGTTATCTGGAGCACAGAGGGTTAGGGGCCTTGCTCAAGGGCCCAAAAGTGGCTTATTGGAGACACTGGGCCTCGAACCTTCAACCAGTAACCCAGAACCTTAAACACTGAGCTACCAGCTCCCTCCTGGATGTGTTCTCCATGTGCTTCTTTCCTTTTTGCTCAATTGGTTTTAATATTTATAGGGAGAAATAAAAGGTTAATTGTAGAAGAGTGAATTTTGGTGTCAGAAAAAGAAAGAAAATTCCATTACATATTAAATATGTTACATGTCGTAAAAGTGAGTTCACTAAAACACCATGTTAAAAAAGTGTTTATAAAATAGTGTTTCTTCATCACGACTTCAGTATATTAGATTGTGTGTGTGTGTGTGTGTGTGTGTGTGTGTGTGTGTGTGTTTACTGCTAATATTTTCTCTATATACATATGAAGGAATACTAAAATATAAACATTTGATGTGTTTTTTCCGCCACACTTTTACTTAATGACGTTAAATACAATAAAAAGTCCTAAAATTCGAAGTTAAAGTGAAACTCAGTAAAATCAGGACCAAAACCGAACATTACAGTTCCCTCATAAACTCACACTGAAGGTCATGTTTAGTGTTGATTTTAACATTAAAATACACGCATTTTACGTGTGAATCGTAAATAAACAGTAAATTAAAGTCATAAAAAACTAAGAAAAACATCAAAACTAAACTACGCAGAAGAAGAGTTTCGCCTGAAACTGGAGGCACCTGCCTGGTGGATTGTCAGCGGCGGAATCCCAAATACCTCCACACTCCCTACACTCGCGCCCTACATACCGCGCAAAATAGCGCACATCAAACGCCCTATGTAGTGCCCTACTTCTTCAATCAGGACGCGCCCGGTATCGCTGACAGCCGCCAGCTCATAATGACAGCGTTTTTAACTTCGCTTAGTCTGGGCTTTGTTTACAAACATGACCGTTTATTTATGTATTTATTTTCAATAAAATAAACATCTCACCTCAATACAGCCAGAGATTACTCAGAAAATATCCTTCTTCTTCTTCTACTTCTTTTAAAATGTCCAATTCTTCGGCTTACTTCGGGAGATAAACTTCCGCCATCTTCTTGTTCTCGGCTGGTCTCGCGTGACCGGAAATGAGGCGGGGCGACTGATTAGCGCCATCTAGTGTCGTAAAAAACAACTGAATAACAGACTCAGTGGAAACAAACCACAGACTTGAGTTTAGACAGGTGCATCTTAATAAACTAGAATGTGGAAAATGTTATTTATTTCAGTAATTCAACTCAAATTGTGAAACTCGTGAATAAAAAAAAATTCAGTAAAATAGTTTAAGTCTTTGTTTTTTTTTAATTGTGATGATTTTGGCTCACATTTAATAAAAACACACCAATTCACCATTTCAAAAAATGAGAATTTCATAAGACTAAAAAAAACATTTTTAGTGAATTGTTAGTCTTCTGGAAAGTCTGTTCATTTACTGTATCTGTACTCAATACTTGGTTGAGGCTCCTTTTGCTTTATTTACTGCCTCAATTGGGCGTGGCATGGATGTGATCAGACTGTGGCATGGAGGTGATCAGACTGTGGCATAATGGTGATCAGACCGTGGCATGGAGGTGATCAGACTATGGCACTGCTTAGGTGGTGTGGAAGCCCAGGTTTCTTTGACCGTGGCCTTCAGCTCATCTGCATTTTTTGGTTTCTTGTTTCTCATTTTCCTCTTAAGATTCTCTGGGGGTGGTTCAGATCTGGTGAGATTGCTAGCGAGTCAAACACACCACCAACACCATGGTCATTTAACCAACTTTTGGTGCTTCTGGCAGTGTGGGCAGGTGCCAAATCCTGCTAGAAAAGTAAATCAGCATCTGTTGTGCTCTAAACTTGATAAACGAGTGCAGTGACTTTGGTTTTCAAAAACCACAGTGGACCAGCACCAGCAGAAGACATTACAATGCAAATCATCACAGACTGTGGAAACTTAACACTGGACTTTAAGCAACTTGGGCTTTGAGCTTCTCCACCCTTCCTCCAGACTCTGGCACCTTGATTTCCAAATGAAATATAAAACTTGCTCTCATCTGAAAAGAAGACTTTGGACCACTGGGCACCAGTTCAGTTCCATAGACCATTTTGAAGGCTCAGGAACCTTTGCAGGTGTTTTGAGTCGATTAGCTGATTGGAATGTCACAATAGGGGTGAACCAGACATAGTTGTAAATAAATGTTTGTAGGAATCTTATTTTTGATGATATCTTTTAATTTAAAATATAAACTCATGAGACATGGCTTTTAACCCAGTACTTTTCCGAACTGCTCCAGTACTGATTTCATGTATTTATATATGAAGAAAAAAATATTTAAATTCAGGAAATTTATATTCACGGTACTTCATCAACTATAACTTTCTATAATTATATATATTTGAGCAATAACAACTCTGAATAACGGACAGTAAAGCTCAAAGTGTCTTCTTTTTAAAGATATTGACGAAGAATAACAGGTTAACTCTTTGCCCAATTTTCACTATTTTCTTTAAAAGCATTTTAAAAAATAAATTTTGGGAAAGTGACCCTTCTTTTATTTTTTCTGCCAGTTTTTTAATGTGCGCTATTGAACTGTACCGAGCCACTAGCCAACGCGTGGAATGTTACTGCCCTCCTGTGGACATAATATGGCATTACACCAATTATATTTTCTTCAGCTCTCACTTCTCCAATTTCTTTTGAAGCACTTAAATATAATTTCACCTTTGTAAATTTCCTTTTGTCCTTTATTCCTATTTTCTTTTTTGTCCTTTTCATTTCGATTTTTTTGTATTGTAGAGTTGAACTGTGCAGAGCCACTGGTGATCTTGTGAAATGTTACTGTCCTTACACAACAACTGGGGACCTCCCTTATAAGACTTGACTTAATTCGAGCACTGGCCAGTTGGCACTAATTTTCATCAGTTTATTAAAAGCTCTCCCATATTTTCCATCCTTTCTTTTAAAATAGCTTTTACATTTTTCTTTTTTTCGCATTTTCTTTCATTTTTCTTTCGAGTATTCTGATCACTAATTCAGTTTTCTTGAACGCTTTCCTGCATGTTCTCTCTTTTCTTTTCGAACAATTAACATTTATTTTGAGGTAAACAACTTTTCTCATCTTTTACTGGTTTTTATGTGTTTTATTGAGATGTAATGAGCCGCTTAACATCTTGTGGATTTTTATTGCCCTCTTGTGGACACGAGTTGTCATTACACTTACTAAAAGTTCTTGAATGCTCAGGAGAGAACTGTTAAATCCAGCAACATTTTCTTTGTGACAGCTTTGGGAAAAGTGTTAAATTGCCTGCTGATCACCACTGATCATAATATATTCCTTGATTGACAAAAAAAAATTGCTGTACTTAACAGACATGCAAGTAAACATGCAAGTTTCACATATTTTGTAAAGTAGCATAACCAAACAAAGATAGATTAAATCTCACTTCCTGTTTGTGCGTGGAGGTGAAGCTCAGTGGTCATGGCTCTCACCAAGCTGGGGTTCTTGAGCAAGGCCCTCAACCCTTTGTGCTCCATGGGTGCTGTATCATGGCTGACCTGCACTCTGTCCCCAGCTCCTAACATTACTGCTACATGTGAAGAAAGAATTTCACTGTGCTGTTATGTACATATGAGAAGTATAAAGACCCTTTTATTACTTTACTACATTTCACACAATTACACTGTAAAGAAGAAAAAGCAGAAACATATTTTTTTAGACCAGGTTCTGGAACGATCTGTTTTAAGAAGCATGTAGGTAAAAGATCTAGCACAAGTTGATAATTTTTTAATAAATAACTGAAAATAATTCGCTTTTTTATTGGGAGTAAAACATTGTAATTGCTGATCTGTTATAATGATATTGTTATCTACTGGGTACATTTATTAAAATGTCTGAGTTTGATTAATAGTCTAGATATTTTACCAAATATTTTCAATTGTATCATTCATGAAATCACTGCTGCTACATATTGATGGTGTGCATGTTACTGTGGTGCTTTTATAAAGTTAATTTTATGACAGTATTGAATAGAAATCTAGGATGATGTTTGTAATCTTCTGTTGATGTAACCATACTAAGAGCTTTTTAATAACTCAGGACTCCACAAGTCAAGAAGCTTTTATTGTCATTTCTACTTTATATATCTGACACAGTACACAGTGAAAATGAGACAACGTTCTTCCAGAACCCTGGTGTTACATAAAACAACACAGAGCTACAACACACAACATGAAGGTACATAATGTGCATCGAGTGCAGACAAAAACCAGTGCAAACAAAAACCAGTGCAAACAAAAACCAGTGCAGACAAAAAAAAAGTGCAGACAAAAACCAGTGCAGACAGACAACACAAGACAGTGTGGGACAAATACACATAACACAAAATACAAAATAGCACCGACTAGTAAACCTGCTGTATACTCTGATTATACAGTACTGTGCTAAAGAGTATAAAGGAATATGAACAGAAAGTATTTGTAAACAGAAACGCAATGCAGTGCAAAAACAGCAGCAGCAGTCAAGACGTGCAAAAAAAAAACCAGCATGTTCACAGTATATGATTAAGTATAAATAATAAATAAATGTGTGAGGTGTGTGTGTGTGTGTGTGTGTGTGTGTGTGTGTGTGTGTGTGTGTGGTCATCCATCCAGGTGGTTTATTCTTCCATGCAGTTTGAATAATATAAATTTAGTTTGAGAGCATTTACTCTATAATACAGTGTATCATTTCACCACTGTGCTGTTTTTATCTCTAATCATTTTATTAAAGCAGCTACATTTTCTACTGTAAAGTGAATTGGAATGGATTTGGGTTTTGCGGTTGCAAGAGTCAAACATGAAAATTCACACCATGTCATTATTTTCTGTTTACCATGTTAGAGTTTAAGACAAAAAATACAAACATGAGAAGCCGGAGAACTGGAACCACAGAAACAGCATATTGCTTTTTATTTCCTGTTGGTTTTCTGTAGTTCCTCAGCCTGTTAGAATGAAAACAAAACCGAAACACTTATTCACATTTACTTTACCGCATTTATCAGAGGATCTCATGAAGCCATGCCGGAGTTCAAAAGTCTTGTAGTATACAACAAAATAAACTTTTCTTGCGTTACAAGTAAGATAAATAAAAACAGTTATATTACTATGCCTTTAGTGTTTAAACACTTCGGGGATTTTGTTCTGCTGTTCAGAAAACTAAACAGGTTTAATCACAATCTTCTCAATAATAAATTAGCTTTCACCCCTCATTGTTTCAAATTGACATAATTCATATTAATGTAGATTTTTATCAAATTACTCAATTTTCTGTAACCCCCTATTTTAAAATGTTAGTTTGTCAGTGACAATTTGGATAAAATTGTTAAATCTTGTTAAAATGAGTTCCTCAGAACACTGACAGCTTTATTTTACAGATTTCTAAACTTTTATTGATATACACTATATTGCAAAAGTATTCAGTCACCCATTCAAATCATTAATTTCAGGTGTTCCAGTCACTTCCGTGGTTACAGGTGTATAAAATCATCACCTGGACATGCAGACGCTTCTACAAACATTAGTGATAGAAGGTGTCGCTCTCAAAAGTCCAGTCGTGAAATTTCCTCACTACTAAATATTCCACAGTAAAAAAGTTTGGTGGAGTGGGATGATGATGTGGACCCTTAGTTCCACTCAAAGGAACTTTCAGCATACCTTGACTTTTTAGACAATTTCATGCTCCTAAAATTGTTGGACGTCCCCAAACTGTTCCAACATGACACAAAGCAACGTCAACATAAAGACATGGATAAGTGAGTTTTGTATTGAAGAACTTGACTGGCCTGCAGAGTCCACACCTCAACCTGATGACCTTTGGGATGAATTAGAGCGGAGCTTCTCGTCCAACATCAGTGTCTGACCTCACAAATGTGCTTCTGGAAGAATGGTCAAAAATCCTGATTAACACACTTCTATACCTTGTGGAAAGTCTTCCCAGAAGAGATGAAGCTGTTCAAGCTGCAAAGGGCCAACATCATATTAAACCCTTTGGATTAAGAATCAGATGTTACTCAAGTTCATTTGCATGTGAAGGCAGACGAGTGAATACTTTTGGCAATTTAGTGTATGTAATAAATCATTTTTAAATAATTATAGTAGATTGACATGAATGTATAAATCAGCAGGTGTGTATTAGTTTTTATCTTGAGATACTGAATTGACAAAGTCGTGGATTTAAGAATGACCTTTTTTCCAAGGTTAAATGTGTTTCACTAAAGCAGATTATAGAAAAGCTCTTTTTTCTGCTCTATCAGGCCAAAGATTCTAAATAAACTGTAATAATTGCAAGTTTGTTACAGAAAAAATGATAGGCGTAGACAATGATGCAGTAAATCCCTCCCTCTGTGCACTAACCTCCCAACATCCACCTCTCACTGAACCCAAATAAAACAGATTATCAGATCAGTCTCTCAGTACAACCTGCTTCACCTTCACAACTTCACAACTCTGAACTCCACCAACCATGAGGTCACTAGTGGCACTCGGGCTCATCTGCATGCTTTTACCAAAAGGTTTGGAATTTATGCATTTAATATGAACATGCTTTAATATACAGTATTATTATTGTGAACTATTTAATCCTTGATAAAAATAAATAAATAAATAAATAAATAAATAAATAAATAATAATAATAATAATAATAATAATAATAGTTATTATTTTCCTAGTGCAAACACATTCTACAATAAAATCTCACCTTTAATAAGTGATTCATGTTAAATTACATTGCATATGAATGTAAATATGAGATGATGTTTTAATGTACATGGTCAGTCGTTCACACTTTCACATACAAATTCAATTCATATAATGTGGTCAATTTGGAGACAAACAAAAGAGTTGATTATGATGGAAGGAATTCATTTCAGCATTTATTTTTTAGTATTGTACCAAGTATTGATATGGTATTTCTGTTATTTTCTCTCTACATCTCCTTCATTCCCTTCTCTTATTTAATCATTGTTTTCCACACAGTCACTTCATCTTTCATGATCTCTTAAAATAATGTTTTTAAATTGATTAGTTGTAAGGGGAATTATTGTGGTAATAAGATTAATTTTATTATTATTTATTGTATTTTCTTTTTAGCTGATGCACTGAGATGTTACACGTGTGTTAGCAGAAAATGTGAAATCATTTTTAAGATGGACTGCCCTACAGGTTATGATTACTGCTTCTCTGCAAAAGGTGAATAGTGAAAATCTCTGTATTTAGAAATTTTACCAAGAACACTTTACTATTATTTTTACTGCTGAAAGTAAAGCTCTCTCTCTCTCTCTCTCTCTCTCTCTCTCTCTCTCTCTCTCTCAGAGCGGACGGAAACTGCTAAAATGTGTGCCCACCAGAACATGTGTCATTTGAATGAGAATTGCTGTCAGGGAAACTTGTGTAACGGCTCTGAGAGCTTCACCCTGAGTTTCCTCCTCATATTCATCCCTCTGCTTTCATCCATTCTCTTCTAATGAGCTCTGAAAGAAAACTTCCGGTTTCTCGGCGCGCACTTCCGGCGGCCATCTTGCCGTTTTTCCCGCGCCTCCCGGTATTTAAGGACCGGCTTCCACTCCTCCTGCTCTGGTTTTGACTTTTGAATTGTTTTTGTTTTGTGTTGTGATTATAAGATGCAGCAGATGTTAAAAAGAAATTTTCTCTCTTATTAACAATACACACTGTTCTTCATATTCATTTATTTTATTAAACTTGGCAAACTCTGATTTTTGTTTTCTAAATGGTAATACATCAATATATCAAAATCACATCACGATTAATGAGATCTTTAAAGGCTCTTAAGCTGCTCTTATAAAATGTGAAGAACACCTACACCAAGGCTGGGGTGAAGTGTCAGTACAAACACTGCCCCCTGCTGTTGTCTTTCTTATTCTACAGTGTACAAAATTTACTACAGATCCAACAGTAACCTAATCACAAACTGCAATGGCAAAAAAAAAAAAGAAATAGAAATGATGCAATGATGTTTTTGATTCAGGATGTATTTATCTAAGCTGAAGGATTTTTTTTTTCTCAAGGGCCTAATCATAGCTATTCGATGGTGCTTAGATTTTAATTCTTTTTTTGTCACTGAGACAAGTAGCTCAATTAACTTGCATTGATTAAACCCAAACTGCAAAATAATTACAATAAAAGTAACATAATTTGTTATTTTTACAGTGTATGTTCTAAAAAGCCAAAGTTCAGTCAGGTAGTTTGGGGTGTGGCCATTCCACGGTTATTTTCGTTATATAAAACACAAAATCTAAATCTATTAATGAAAAATATTTTTGCAAACTGAAATAAAAATAAAAACAAATACAATCTAAGCTGCAACTATTATGTCGACATGCAATACAAACAAAAACGAAATAGAGTTTTAAACAGAATGATAAATGACCAGTAGATGGCAGAGAAACATGTATCCGAGCTCCTTTGCACAACAGTAAATGAGAAGTATTGTTGCACTAATGGCCAGGTAGGAACACACAGCCCAATTTGTGATTTATTTTTAATATTATTTGAGAAAACAATTCTTCTGATAGCAGCAATAGACTCATTTGTTGCACTTTAATAAAGAAGATGAATTGTCGAGAAAAATATTCTAGCTTGTATTTTAATCAAACGTATTTAGAGTGTATTTAATCTAATATATTAAGGTTATAACTAGTATAGAACTTATTAGAAACCATACGTTTAACATAAATAGATTCATAAAACCTTTTTAGCCTATATCTTAATGAAACACATTTATTCACTCCAAGTTAAATGTAACTAATAATCTGATACTAACATATAGAGTAGGAAAGGGTCTGACTGATGCTGTGAATGTGCCGATACAAATAAAACAACCATGTATGAGACAGATTAAGTAGATTTTTTGGGGAAGAACTCATAGGCTTAAAAACCAGAGAAGACTCAAGGTCAGACTCAGAAGAAAGTATGGGACGATAATACAGAGGAGGAAAAACAGTAGTGGGAGATAGAATGGGGGACGTTGAAGAATAATCAGTTGGAGACCAGTAGGAAGGATATGGAGAAGATGTGGAATCCAAAGAAACAGGGGAGGAACATTTGATGCAGGTGTACGAAGGTCTTCCGAATCTTCAGTATCGGGCTGTGTCTCCTGGCAGAGAACAGCGGGGAGGTCAGGCGAGGTCTAAAACAGCAGAAACTTACACATTGCAGATGGAGGAAGGAAAGGGGCGCAAAATGATTGTTTAGGCATGGGTAGAGAGGGTTTTATACACATACAGTTTTTGTTAAATTATAACAGAATAAGAACAAAAATAAGGGTAACATGAAGCCCAAATATGGAATCTTAAGAAGGGATGAGAATCAAGGTCAGGAGATAATGGGAATTTAAAAATATAGGAGGGGAAAGAAGATCTAAATAAATAAGGGAAATTGGTCGAGGAAGAGAAAATAAAAAAAAATAAATAACACAACAAAGAGATCAAAGAATGATGACAGGGATATGGATTGTTAAGTCTCTTTATTGTTGTATGAAAGTTAAGGACACTGTGCAGTTGCCAACAAGATTCGCTCTGGCAGCAGAACTAAAAGGGAGAACCAGAAGGTACCACAGACATGAGGATCTCTGGGATAAGAGTCGACCCACCACACCATCATCAACAAACCTGAGTGAACGTGTGAAAGTGAGGAGACGACAGCATACAAATATCCCAGTTCACCAAACACTCCATATCCATGATCCCTCCAGATCTGCTCCTTTACCACAGAGAAATCGACTGATAAAAGTCTTAAATAAATAAATAAATGTTTTCAGCCTCAACATGAACACTGAGACTGTGTCTGAGTCCCGAACACTGATTGGAAGGTTGTTTCATAACTGTGGGGTTTATAAGAAAAAGATCTGCCCCCTGCTGTAGTAATTATTTGAGGTACCAACAAACAGCCTGCACCTTTTTATCTAAGTAGGCATGGGGGATCATAATAGTACAGAAGTTCCTGGTCCCTAACAGACCGAACAGCCTTGCCCCTTAAAATTGCTCCAATTATCTATAAAGCCCACATTGTTTTTGGAGCACCATTTAGACATCCAGCAGTTCAGCGAACGTAACCTGCTGTAAGCTACATCACCACGCCACACTGGAATGGGGCTAGAGCATATACAGCATCTGACATTGCTTTCGCTAATTGACATACCTCTATAATGTTACTGTTAGTAATCTCTGACTGTCAAAGGTGTATATAATTAGCTCCTGTGTCAAAATTTAAGAGAACCTATGCTTTCCTAATATAACAGATCTCCACACCAAATACTCACATGCTAGAAGAAAAACAGGAAGGACAACATGAACACAGGAACATACCAACATCCTCATCCTTTATAAGAAATAGGGAAACTGTAAAAAATATAACAATAAAACCTAACAACAATTAACTAATATTTTACAGGAATAATCAACAAACATTAACATATCTTGAATATAATTATTAAACAGATGACAGGAAATGACAGATGGCAGGAAATAAAATATTATTCACACCTATTGTGTTTTTTGGATCTGTGATTCAGACGAAAAGGTGGAGTTGTGCAGCAATGTCACAAATGTTGCAAAGGTGTGTACATGCTTTCAATATCTTGAACAATTTGTCTTGCCGTGAAAAACACACTATTGTGGATTGTGAGTTTGGGCAAAAATATAGTGTCTGGTGAGGAAACACTGTGTCTGTGTGTGTGTGTGTGTGTGTGTGTGTGTGTGTGTGTGTCGGTGTGTGTGTGTGTGTGTGTGTGTGTGTGTGTGTGTGTGTGTGTGTGTGTGATATACAAAGATACATTATACCAGTGGTCCCCAACCCCCTGGGCCACTGCCCGGCACAACATAGTGGATTCAAGTTTTTCTTATTATATTTAGAAAATACCAGTTTTTATGCAGGTCGTATCATTTTTTTGTTGTTGTATTTATCCACCACACCTTAAAGGCTGGTCCGTGAAAATATTGTCCAACATTGAACTGGTCCGTGAAAATATTGTCAGACAATAATCCGGTCGTGGCGAAAAAAAGTTTGGGGACCACTTCATTAAACAACACACATTCTGTCATTTTGAGACTGAAAATGAGAAGTGTTGTTAGGTACTTTATTTGTAAAAAAAAATGTATAAAAGTATAGAAATGCAGAGACACATCTCGAGTAGGTCGGTAATTTGGTCCAATCTGGACTATTTGTTCTTGAATGTTAGACTTCATGATGTGGTGATTTGCAGTAAAGCCCCTGTATTAACATTCAAGAAGATGTCACTTTGACAGTAATATGTCTTTTAAGTATCCATGATTTGTCTAGATATGATGTTGTCCTCTGTGGTGTTCCAAAACATTTGGTATTGCTGAGCCCGTTAGAATGAGCCTTTAAAGAATGCACCAAATTGAAACGTCTCTGACTCAGTCTATGTTTTGTATTACACATGACTTTTTTTTTTATTATTTTATAAATCTTAAGCACATAAAATTGGCATTTAATTGATGGCTTGTCCTTAGTTAATTGTACTTCCTATGTCCTGATAGACGGTTTGTTCAAATAAAACTTGGGAAGTACAATTAAACTGGCAGAGTGGCCCTATCATGTAACAAATCCCTCCTTTGATCATTTACACATTAATATAAAACGGAACATCGTTTAGATATTACATGGTTTTTCAGGTCCTCGACTCAGCCCATCAAGCCCATAAACAATGAGGTTCGCAGTTGTAGTGCTGCTCTCCTGTATGCTCATCCATGAAGGTAAGAAGTCTTACATTTTATGAGTGTAGTTTTAAATGGAATATACACTAAATTACTCACTTAAAGATATGAGACAGCAATCTAAGGGTCCAAGCATCTTTGACAAATGATCTGGAGATCATGGTGAAGATGAAAACAATAATCATGTTTGGTAACTTAATATAAGCAATATCAAGTCCCTGCTGAGAGCTGGTCATCATTAGTCAAGTCAAGTCAAGTTTATTTCTATAGCGCTTTTCACAACAGACATTGTCTCAAAGCAGCTTTACAGAATGTAACAGTGAAGGTGAATGGTGTGTATTTATCCCTGATGAGCAGCCGTGGCGACTGTGGCAAGGGAAAAATCCCTTAGATGTTATGAGGAAGAAACCTTGAGAGGAACCAGACTCAAAAGGGGAACCCATCCTCATTTGGGTGATATCAAGAATGTGATCATAAATCTTTAAACAATACAGAACACTGGAGAGTGAGAACTAACATGACCATATCATTAGGAATACAATTCTAGAAAATACAGTAAACGTTTAACTTTCTTCCTCATAAACTAAGTGAACAAGATTTTATATTTTTTATTAAATCAATAGTAATATTTAAAATAATGCAGCTTTATAATTATAGTCTCTAAATGTTTATCATGTGTGATTTATTGTATTCCTCTGATTAGCTCCTCCACCGCAGTTACCCAACGGCATGTCCTGCTACACCTACATCAATAATACCTGCTCAGGAACTGTGAAATGTGTGGGGGATCAGAATTATTGCATCTCTTCAGACACAGGTAACTCCAGCTAATCATTCTCACTGTATTACAACTTAAAACTTAACTAACAACAATAATCAATGACCTCCTGAACTTCTTACAATATTAAAGTAATGAGCAGTGGGAAAAATGATTCATAAAATGAATTTAATGTTTTATGGGGGTCCCCAGTTGTTTTGTAACTGCTACATTTTTTACTAAAATAATCTTGAGGACCCCCTAAGTCTATTTTTTATTTGTTATGGGGGACCCAGATCCCCCCAGTCCATTGTTAAACTTAAATTCCAAATGAAATATTTAGCACTTTATATAAAGTTATTTAAAATGATAAATATTAAATATGTATATAAACTGTCATAAAAATCATCTTCATTATCTGCACATTACTCTTTCTCTCACTCTTTTTCTCTTTCTCTTTCTCACAGTTGTACAAGGAAGCAAATTCTTGACTTCTGGATGCACAACCAAGAGCTTCTGTGATGCCTCTGGAATGTTAGGTGCACAGACAGCGGGCCTAGGGTCTGTAAAGTGCTGTCAGGAGAACCTGTGTAACGGCGCTGAGAGTTTCACACTGAGCTTCTTCTTTATGATCATCCTTTTGTCTGCTCCATCATCTTATACTGAAAAAAGGAAAAACTCTCTAGATGAATGAAGAAGAAATTTTAAGAGGAACCAGACTCAAAAGAGAAACTCATCCTCATTTAGGTAATATCAAGATAAAGTATTTATTATTATGCAAACAAATTCACCTGCAATAACACAAATCTTCTTTACTGTACTGCTCACAGTGTCACTGTGTCTACTTTCACACTGTCACATTTTTGCACTAAATCTTGTACACATGCACTTTAGGTTGTGCCCCAGGTGTTTGTGTAGTTCTGTGTTTTTTCTGTGCATTTAAAATGTACATGTAATTGATGCCGTGTCTTCAGATTCATTATTAATTGTTCTTTCTATTTCCTGACTTTCTTCTGTTTACTGAAACTTCAGAAAGTTCATATAAACTGTCAGAGTTTCCTGTAGAAATCACGCAGTGTGAAATAAATCCCTCCCCTGTTCATTTATGGACGAGCATAAAACGGACGCTTCATCAGCTACTTCATTTTATTTACTTTCCAAACCCATGAACAATGAAGTTCTCCATTGTACTGCTGCTCTCCTGTATGCTCGTTCCTGAAGGTAAGAAATCTCACATTCCTGAGTGTAGTTTTAAATGGAATATACAATAAATTACACACTTGATGATGGGATTTGCAGTAAATGTAGTTGATTTTTTTCTCCTGTTAGTGCTGATGTTAACGTGTCAGCAGTGCATTTCGACAATCAATTCACCATGTCCAAGTACGCCGTTAAACTGTTCAAATGTGTGTTCCAGTACCACTGTTTCTTACTACTCAAGTAAGTGAATGTGCATTTTGTACTGATATTTGCAACAATATCATATTATGTATACATACATTTATGGATGCATCAATAATGATAAGTCACACAGCAGCCATTAAGCTGAAAAACAATTCTGTATTCTATAAATTCTATAGAAATCCTATGTAGAACTGTACGAGTGACAAGTGTTGTTTCAGCACCTTTTGGTTATTAAAATTCAGTTTAATTTGATTAAATTTAAATACAATGCATTAAAAAGCTTAATATCATTAACACACAAGTGACCACTTTTCAAGGTAACAGTTTACAGCTACTTTACTTACAGTACATTCCACTGATGTAGGTACAAAACTGTATTTATGTTGCATTTTCAAATAATACGAGGGGTGAAATGTTCTGCAGGTACTTCGTATGCGACAGTTACTCTACAGAACTGCACAACACTAGGCTTTTGTTTAAATGGAAGCCTGAATTTGGGATCATCAAACTTACTTGTAAATACTCAATGCTGCAGCACTGATTTCTGCAACAACCAAACACTACCAGGTAAAACAACATATTATTTGCTTTTTATTTTTTTGCTTGTTTGTTTGTTTATGCCATCACAATTTTTTATAAAAATTTCATATATTAAAAAAAGGCAGCAATCTAAGGGGTTGTCAGGCGAAAGAACGTGCCGGAAAACCAAAGTGAAATCCACAAAGGTTTTTAATGAGAAAATAAAGAGCCTATCACTCCAAGCAGCTCTCCCACTTTCTAATCAGCTACACCTGGCCCTCATCAGTTTGCACGCTACTTTAACCCCGTTCCTCCACCAGCTCATTGTCCGTTCTACCTGATTAGAAAGTGGGAGAGCTGCTTGGAGTGATAGGTGGAGGTGTGGCTGGTGGATCCCTGACAGGTGGATCCCTGACAGGGGTCCAAGTATCTCTGAAAAATGCTGCCACTAATGCTAAGTTTACACAGAACAATCTGTAGATCACGATGAAGATGAACACAATAATCCGATTTTGCGACTTATAATATAAAATGCCTGCTGAGAGATGACTTGATAAAGTGAGGCTGTTTTGCAACCAAGTAAATAAATCATCATTAGTAATACAGTTCCAGATAATACAGTAAACAGGTTTTGTTGAATTCCTGAGAAACGGAAGGTGTGTTTCCTAGTGGACATTATTAAAACACCTGTTTATTGTAAAATGTCTTTTTTGTAACATTGAGTTGTTATAAGTTGTTAAATCCTGTCCTGATTTATATTTTTTAATATCATCACTTCACATTTATACTGGGGTCTGTAAATGTGTTCAGTAGTTTTATTGTGTGTGATTTATTTTATTCCTCTGATCAGCTTCTCCACAGCAGTTACCCAACGGCATGTCCTGCTACACCTGCATCAATAATACCTGCTCAGGAACCGTGCAATGTGTGGGGGATCAGAATTATTGCGTCTCTCCATCTAATCATTCTCACCCAGTAATTATAAAGGCTGATTAAGTTAAGAATATTAACATACTGTATATGTATATGTATACATATACAGTATGTTTATATGTATACTATATATATATATATATATATATATATATATATATATATATATATATATATATTTACTATTTTCAATTTTGTTATGTTGCAGCCTTTTTTTCTTAATAATGCTACATGTACATAAGTATTTAGTTCCTTTACTCACAGCTTTGGTTAAAAATATTTCAACTTCATGAAACCCACACTCACTCACTCACTCTCTCTCTCTCTCTCTCTCTCTCTCTCTCTCTCTCTCTCTCCACAAACAGCTTCAGGGAACATTGTCTCGACTCTGGCAGGATGCACAACCAAGAGCTTCTGTGATGTCGCTGCATCATTGACTCAGCTAACTGGCAATTCGACTGTAAAATGCTGTCAGGGGAACCTGTGTAACGATGCTAAGAGCTTAACACTGAGCTTCCTCCCCATGATCATCCCTCTGCTCTGCTCCATCATCTTCTACTGAGCTTTAGAAAAAGTATAATATTTTTAAGGTGTTGAGTCCTTTTACAATGATTTCTATTAAATTCATTTTAATAAAATGGTTGTTATGCCATTTTACATTCTGAAAAATTATGTTAATCGGGATAAGATCATATAAAGCTGGACAGCATTTGTGCTCATATAAAGAGAGTGAACTGAAAATTGTTTACAACAAAAATATCCTATTAACAATGAACATCCCTTTTATCTTCCCATCATCCAATCTGGTGTGGATTCAGGTTTTCACGTCTCTAGAATATTTGTTTGTCCAATAAATGGTGCAAGAAAAATAAAACATATTTGGACGTGTCTTGCATTTTCATTAAGATAAAACAAAAAGATTCAATCTAAATTTACAAGATAATTATTTCATATGATTAACATCCCTAGAAGCAAGGATGTTTAGTCTCACCTGGATTCAGGTTTTTATTCCGAACAGCCACACCTTTTCTAAATAAATGGAGCTTCACCTTCAGTGAGTCATCAGGTGTGACTCTTACATAAAAGCTCATGTACATAAGATCAGACTCCACTCCTCTAGAATGTCTGTTTATCCAAGCAATGGTTTAAAAGAAATAAAATATATTCAAATATATCTTGTGTGTTTATTAATATCAAATATATTAATTTAACTGCATGATGATGGGTTTGAGATTATTTGATTGGATATTTACCATGATGGCAAACTTCTTGGCCCGAAGGTCTTTAAAAAGTTTTGTCAAATGCTAATAGCATTTACTTTCTTCAGTCTAAAACCAGTCTGTTTACATTCCATGTTTCGTGTTACAAATCAGCTCATATGCTAAGCATTGCATTTTGTTTGTGTGCTGCGCTGCTAAAACAGTTAGCTGCTAAAACAATTCAGTTTTACATGTACAGTATTTATTATTATTCACCTGCACACAAATATTCTGTACTTTACTGCTCAGTGCTGCAGTGTCACTCTGTCTATTGTCTCTATTGTCATATTCTTGCACTAAATGTTTAAAGAAACATAAAGCATCTACAACATAAGTTTATTTTGTGATGCAGAAAATTAATGAAATTAATTTATTCTCTTGAATGGAAGTAAAACATTAAACTGTTATGATTATATTATTATCTACAGGTTACATTTATTACATTGGATGGCTTTAAATAAATAGTCTACATTTATTTATTTATTTATTTATATTTTCAGTTTTGCCATTAAAAACTTTAATGAAATCATTGCTGATTCCTACTGATTTCATGTATTTTACTGTGGTGTTTTTATTTCGACTTAATTTTGCCAAAGTACTGAATAGAATGATAGGATTATGTTATATAATCTTTTATAAGGCTAGAAAAATATTTACATTAGTAATACTAGAGAACTCATTTACATCTACAAACTGATAAGACCTGCAAATAAAAGACAATTAAACCTACATCTAAGTCTTTATTTGTTCAAGTTCAAGTGTATTTCTATGCTGCTTTTTACAATAGACATTGTCTCAAAGCAGCTTTACAGAACGTAAGAATTAAAGTGAATTATGTGTGTTGATGAGCAGCCTGGGGCGACTGTGGCCAGGAAAAACTCTCTAGATGAATGAAGAAGACATTTTAAGAGGAACCAGACTCAAAACAGAAACTCATCCTAATTTAGTTAATATCAAGTTAAAGTATTTATTATTATGCAAACAAATTTACTTGCAATAACACAAATCTTCTCTACTGTACTGCTCACAGTGTCACTGTGTCTACTTTCACACTGTCACATTTTTGCACTAAATCTTGTACACATGCACTTTAGGTTGTGTTCTTTGTTTTGTGTAGTTCTGTGTTTTATATTGGCCTATAGATGGACGGGAGAGGTCAGGTTTTTTATTAAAAATTTGATAACTGCCAGTTTGAATGATTTAGGTACATGACCAGTGTTAAGGGAAGAAATTGTTAGTTTCAGAAGAAGTTGAAATGCTTTTGGAATTATCTGTGTGAAGAAACATACAGGATACAGGATCTAGAACACAAGTTGATTATTTTTTATGACAAAATATGATATACTTGATAAATGCAAGTAAAACATTGATCTTTTATGATTATATTGTTTTCTACCTGGTTATCTACATTTATTAAATTGCCTGTTAAGACGTGTAACTCAGGACGCCCTCATTTCATGCTCTTTGAAATACTATCTAAGGTGAGCAGCATTATCTAGGGTGTAGTGGGATGGATTTGAGCAGTTGGGTGGTTACAAGAACAAGAAAAATCAAGTCTTTCCTGTGTGACTCTTGCAATCTGTATAATCAAAAATTCCACGAGTCGTTTAACAATTAAGAAGAAAAAGCAGAAAAAGATGCAAAGGTTTAACAAATCTAACAGTTCCAGCACCTTCAACAGAGCCAAACTATTAGTTTTTTTCAGCTAATTATGACTATTAATAAATCAATCAAATGTGTATGCCCATGTCGTTATTGTTTGTTTACAATGTTTGGTATTTAAAGCTCTCCACGTTACACAACAACATTAAAAATACATGTTTGAGGACAGACAGGACACTGCTGTGAATTTTCTTTTGGTTTCATTTTGGTAGTCACTTTTCGCATCCGAGTTAAAACAAAAAAACTAAAACACTTTAGTAAACAATACACTTTAGTAAACAATAACATTAATGATGTATGAAACAATTTCAGGGTTATATTCTGTATCTTTAGAAGATTTTTTTTTCTTTTTGCTGGAAAAGTGCATAACTCACATTAGACACAATCATGGACTGTTTTTTGCTTGCTTTCTTTGCTACTGAAATAAACAAAGTTTTTATTTTCTAATCTGTAAAAATCATTAAACAAATTCAGAAATGGTTCTTAGCTTGTTTTATCTGTAACCAGAATATGACTTTTTTTTCTACCTAGTTGATAACCGTAATAATGTCATTTTAATGGGATTTAATGCTTAGTAATAAGTAGCTTTACTTTTTACTAAGCAATCTTACTGAGTAAATTTTAAATTAGTTACTTTTTACTTTTACTTGAGTAAATCTTTAGAACGATAACTTTACTTGTACTTAAGTCAAATTTCATTGAAGTAACTTTTACTTGGGAAGAATGTCCTGTTACTCTTTCCACCTCTACTCATAGATGAATGTAGCTGAGATGAACCTCTGTGTCATATCTCAATGCAGCAGTGGCATCTAGCCTCACTGTATTTTGGAACAGTGTTTTCTACAATGTCTCCAATACTTCTGTGATGGATTTTTAATCAATATAACATGGGTCGCCAGGACACATAGAGAGGGAGAAATTGAGATCCACACACCAAATACTCAGCATGCTACAAGAAAACCAGGAAGGACAGCATGAACACACCAACATACAGTATCCTCAGACAGTATGAGAAATAGGGAAAACTGAACTGTCAAAACTTGTCTATTATCACATCCTTATTAAATTTTTTCCTCCTAGTAAAGACCATTACATCAATAGCAATTACAGTGCCCCCTGTGGCATCAGAGCCATACACAACTATTTTACAGGAATATCGAACAAATATTAAAAGATCAAAAATGTAAATGTTATTATTGAAAGGCAGACTGTTGAATGATAAAATAAAATACTGTTCACATCCATTGAGGTTTTTGGACACCTGTGATTCAGACGACTAGATTTCATTGTGCAACAATGCAAAACATGCTTCAAAGGTGTGTACATGCGCTAAAGATATCAAACGATTCATTTGCCATGATACAAAAACATGTGGTTGGTGAGCAACATGACAAACTGCATATTTCTAAATCTAGATAAAGATAGCGTATGGTAAGAGAACTATTTATAGCTTTTATTAACTTCTTTTGAAGCATTAAATGTAACTTAGAACCTTCTTTATTTCTTTTGTAATTTAAATGTCTACAGAGAATAGTGTGTCATGTTTTTAATAAATAATTATTATTTTTGTGGTATAAGAAAAAGTCAGTGATGATGTGTTTTTATTCTTTGTTGTGTAATGTGCAAAGATAAAAACCAAAAAATGAAAAAATGTTATCGGCCGTTTTGAGACTGAAAACGATGTGTTGTTAGGTAGTTTTTGTGGGGAAAAAGAATAAGTATTGAAGAATTGAAATTCAGAGACTCTTCTCCAGTAGTTCAGTCAATCTGGACATGTTTTTTGCATCTTGAGGTTAAACATTTATTAACATTCATGAAGATGTCACTTAATTTTAAACGTTGACAATGATTATGCCTGTCAAATGTCCTTGATTCTGTGGACTTCTTTTTAGGTCTCTGATAATGCTTTTTATTAAACATTTCTTATTCTGTAAATCATAAATATTCTCTCTTTAAGAATTTTAAGAACGAATTTTCTATAATCTGAATTATTTTATAAAACTAACTTAGAAAAAACTGTGTGACACAACAGCACTTTTTAAAAAGCACTCAAAATGTATATGTAATTGATGCCCTGTCTTCAGATTCATTATTAATTGTTTTTTCTATTACCTTTTTTATTTTCTATTTTTTTTTTTTACCGAAACTTGGAAAGTACATATAATCTGTAGGCGTGGCCTGTAGAAACCATGGATTGTATAATAAAATCCCTCCCCTGCTCATTAATGCATTACTATAAAACAAAAACTGCTTCATTTTATTTACTTTCCAAACCCATCAACAATGAAGTTCTCCATTGTACTGCTGTTCTCCTGTATACTCGTCCCTGAAGGTAAGAAATCTCACATTCCTGAGTGTAGTTTTAAATGGAATATACAATAAATTACACACTTGATGGTGGGATTTGTAGTAAATGTAGTAGATTTTTTTTCTCCTTTTAGTGCTGATGTTAACGTGTCAGCAGTGCACTTCGACAATCAATAAACCATGTCCAAGTACGCCGGTAAACTGTTCAAATGTGTGTTCCAGTACTACTGGTTCTATCTACATAAGTAAGTGAAAGTGCATTTTGTACTGATATTTGCAACAATATCATATTTAATGTAATACATAAATGTATGGATGCATCAATAATGATAAGTCACACAGCAGCCATTAAGCTGAAAAACAATTCTATATTCTATAAATTCTATAGAAATCCTATGTAGAACTGTATGAGTGACACTTTTAAGTTTTGTTTCAGCACCTTTTGGTTATTAAAATTCAGTTTAATTTGATTAGATTTAACATTTGATGCATTAAAAAGCTTAAGCACATTAACACACACGTGACCACTTTTCAAGGTAACAGTTTACTGCTACTTTATTTACAGTACATTCAACTGATGTAGGTACAAAACTGTATTTATGTTGCATTTTCAAATAATACAGGGTGTGAAATGTTCTGCAGGTACTTTGAATGCGACAATTGTTGGTACTGTACAGAACTGCACAACACCAGACATGTGTGTGAATGGAAGCCTGAATTTGGGATTAACAAACACAGTTGTAAATACCCAATGCTGCAGCACGGATTTCTGCAACAACCAAACACTACCAGGTAAAACCAATTTTGCGACTTATAATATAAAATGCCTGCTGAGAGATGACTTGATAAAGTGAGGCTGTTTTGCAACCAAGTAAATGAATCATCATTAGTAATACAGTTCCAGATAATACAGTAAACTGTTTTTGTTGAATTCCTGAGAAACGGAAGGTGTGTTTCCTAGTGGACATTATTAAAACACCTGTTTATTGTAAAATGTCTTTTTTGTAACATTGAGTTGTTATAAGTTGTTAAATCTTGTCCTGATCAATATTTTTTAATATCATCACTTTATAGCTATTTATACTGTAGTCTCTAAATGTGTTCAGTAGTTTTATTGTGTGTGATTTATTTTATTCCTCTGATTAGTTCCTTCACAGCAGTTACCCAACGGCATGTCCTGCTACACCTGCATCAATAATACCTGCTCAGGAACTATCCAATGTGTAGGGGATCAGAATTATTGCGTTTCTGTGAACACAGGTAACTCCATCTAATCATTCTCACCCAGTAATTATAAAGGCTGATTAAGTTAAGAATATAAATATATATAGTGCATTATTCAGTATTCAGACTTCCTTCAACTATTTTAAATTTTATGTTGTTTGATTTAATGCTACATGTACATAAGTATTTAGTTCCTTTATTCAGAGCTTCAACTTTATGAAACCCACACTACTCACTCACTCACTCTCTCTCTCTCTCTCTCTCTCTCTCTCTCTCTCTCTCTCTCTCTTTCTCTTTCTACACAAACAGATTTAGGAGAAAACAATGTCTTGGTTCAGGCAGGATGCACAACCAAGAGCGTCTGTGATGCCTTTACATTATTTGGCACTCAGCTAGTTGCCAATTCGACTGTAAAATGCTGTCAGGGGAACCTGTGTAACGATGCTAAGAGCTTAACACTGAGCTTCCTCCCCATGATCATCCCTCTGCTCTGCTCCATCATCTTCTACTGAGCTTTAGAAAAAAATATTCTAAAGGTGTTGATTAAATAAGTTCCTCCTTTTACAATGATTTCTATTAAATTCATCTTAATAAAATGGTTGTTATGCCATTTTACATTCTGAAAAATTATGATAATCCCGATAAAATCATATAAAGCTGGACAGCATTTGTGTTAAGAATGAACATCCCTTTTATCTTCCCTTCATCCAATCTGGTGTGGATTCAGGTTTTCACGTCTCTAGAATCTTTGTTTGTCCAATAAATGGTGCAAGAAAAATAAAACATATTTGGACGTGTCTTGTATTTTCATTAAGATAAAATAAATACATTTAACTGAATGATTATGTGCTTGAGTTCATTTGATTGGATATTTACATTGATGACAAAATGTTCTCAGAAAGTTTTGTAAAATACTAACGTTTTTATTTCTTCAGCTTTTGTCATGAAACCAACTGTTTAGTTTCTGTGGAAATTGTAATCAACAATGATCCCTTATTTTCCTTAAATCTAAAATTAACAACTAATGTTTTTAATCTCAAACACATTTTATCCAAATGGAGCTCATATGATTTTAGATCATTAGATATGATTCAAAGCTTTGTAATATATCAACTCGTTCTCATAAACAATGATCTGAATGGAAGATGCCAAAATGAAGAATAGATTTGTCTATTCTGAGACATACTGTATCTAAGCAGGGCCAAGCCAAAAGTGGAAAAAAACAGCCACCTGGAGGCGCTATGATCTTTTGTGCGTTTAAATCAGTGCTTCTCAATTATATTCTGTTACGCCCCCCCTAGGAAGAAGTAAGGTAAAAAGTAAACATTTCGAGCCCCCCAACTCTCCTCCGTGACTGTAAATAGTATTATTTGTCTATAAAATTGTTATAAGTACACCTCTGAATAACACTGTATCTTATTAACATTATAGAAAACAAAAAAAGAAAAAAAGTAGAGATTAACTTGCAACAAAGAATAACTTTATTAACATTATTTTTTAGTCGATGAAAAAACTCAAGCGGTTTATTAGCCTGGTTGTGGTGTGATGTCTTTAAGTGATGCCTTCATTAATTTAGCTTCATGCAGTCCACTGCCAACATTTTTACACCAGTAAACATACTGGTCTTTCCTCATGTCCCACCGTAGTCACAGTGAAGCTAAACGCTACATACGCTTCGCTATATTTCCTCGGGAGACTTACGTTTGTCTCATTATCTCCGTCTCTCTCCACCTTTCTTTTCATCCCTGTTAAATATTTTTTCATGATGTCTTTTAAGGGTTTGTTATCTGCACTCCACACCTCCTGCTCTGTGCTGTGTGCTCTTGTTCAGTGCAAAAAAAACTACTCCATGCAGCTAAAAAAAAAACAGTTCCCCAGGGTCACCCGCGCCCACCCTGGCATCGCCTCGAACCCCCCCACACTCATCAAAACCAAGACAAAGTCAGAACACAAAATAGTAATTTCACAAAAAAAAAGAAAAAAAAAAGACAATCAGCCTACATCATGTCGTCTTTCTGGGTCCGGCCACAAAATTTCGTCCACATCGCATACAATATCCTCTAGTCCAAGGCACCGGGGAAAATATCTCCTTGAATGCCGTATCCAGGCCTGACATGATGCCTGGTCAATATCTCCACATGCCTCCTCCATTGCCTGTAAAAGGGCTACCTGTTGAAGAGGATGACGGTCGTACACTTTCCAGCGCCAGGCAGAGAAGAACTCAATGGGATTTAAGAATGGAGAGTATGGAGGGAGGTTGAGTGCCATGAAGGATGGGTGGTCTGTAAACCAGTTGCGGACCAAAGCAGCCCTATGGAAACTAACATTGTCCCATATGATGACATATCGGGTATGCTCTGGTCTCTGAACAGTTAGCATGTCATGTAAGGTGTCCAGGAATGCAATAATGTGTGCAGTGTTGTATGGGCCTATGGTTGCATGATGGTGAACAACACCATTTTGGCTTATAGCTGCACACATGGTTATGTTACCACCACGTTGTCCTGGGACATTGATGATGGCACGGTGTCCAGTAATGTTCCTGCCACGTCTCCTGGTTTTACTGAGGTTAAAACCGGCCTCATCTACAAAAAGTAGCTCATGTCCCATTGCATCTGCTTCTAGTTCCATTACTCTCAGGACAAGACAAAACAAATGCAACACATCAGGCCCATGCACAGCACTACAGTATGCACTTCCAAATTCAGAACCAATGACACTATAGCTTACCTGCACATAGTCATATCGCAGTTGCTTTACACGTTCTGTGTTTCTCTCGAAAGGAACTCTGTAAATTTGCTTCATTCTTATTCTGTGGCACGCAAGTACACGACTTAGTGCAGAAATGCTTACACTGTGTATATTTTGAAAGATGGTGTCATTATCAATTATGCGCTGCTGTATTTCGCGCAGTCTTACAGTTTTCTTCAATTGTTTACACGCAATTTTGAAAACAGAGTTCTTTTTGTCAAAATATAATCACAATTATCCAAACACCACAATCAATTAGCAAAATTCCTAGATTGTTTGCAAACTGACACACTTCAGTCAAAACATACACACTTCAGTCAAAACATATACACATATTTGTGAAAATGCTTTTTGTTTTCATTTAACCAACACAGTCATCAATGATCATACACTATTGCAGCCAGTTTCACACTGCTGTGATAAATAAAAAACACATTTGTAAAAAAAAAAAAAAAAATAGATTTTTGGCCAGACATTCTTACTGTATGTAAGAGATCATTTAGGTGACAAAAAAATAGTGAGAAACTCACAACATTATTCATGATTTGTTTTGAGATATAAGGAGAATGTAGACAAATACTGTAGGCCTACTATAACCTTACCAAGCACTCCACAACACTTGATGCTGCAGACTGAATATTTCAAGTATTTATTTCAATACTTACAGTATTTCTTACCATAATCAGTTACAGTATCAACCAACAATGATATCAATTACTGTAAACAAATAAAATCTATAAACAAATAAAAGTTACTGCATGAATTACAGTACATACACTTTGACTCTGAAGAAAAGTAAAGTAAAAGTAAACAGAAATGAAAGAAAACTACTGTAAAAGCAACAAGAATACTGTAACTATCCGTCTCTCCGTCTGGCTGGATCAGGCCATAAGATTTCATCCACATCACAGGCTATGTCTTCATTGGCAAGGCACCGTTGGAAGAATCGCCTTGTGTGACGAATCCACCCCTGCACTGAAACTGCTTCAATAATATCACATGCCTGTTCCATGGCCTGAATGAGGGGAAAACGGTCATAAGGCCGCAGGTCATATACCTTCCACCGCCACGCTGAAAATAATTCTTCTATAGGATTCAGGAAGGGGGAGTATGGGGGAAGGTATAAAACTTCAAAATCAGGGTGATCATGGAACCAGTTCTGGACCAGAGCAGCCCGATGAAATAAGACATTGTCCCAAACGACAATGTACCGCATCTGGTCCACTTGGTGTAATGCTGTGACAATCTCATGCAATCGGTCAAGAAATGCAAGTATCAGATTTGCATTATAGGGTCCCAGATTTGCATGGTGGTGGAGGACCCCATTTTGTGTGATAGCAGCGCAAAGGGTGATGTTACCCCCTCGCTGCCCTGGCACATTGGTGATTGCCCTGTGCCCAATTACATTTCTCCCTCTTCTTCTTGTTTTTGCAAGGTTAAATCCAGCCTCATCCACATATATAAATTCATGTTGAATTTCAGCAGCATCCATTTGCAAGACTCTCTGAAACACATTAAAGAAAATAGGATGCTATTCAATATCTATAGCACAGTATTTTTTTTGTGACAGAACATTATGAGCAGTGCATGATACCACACCATAGTCAGATGAACAATGCATACCTCCACATACTCATTGCGCAGATGTTTCACTCTCTGAATTTCTGTCAAATGGTACCCGATACAGTTGCTTCATGTATATTTGATTTTTCTTTAGGATTCGACCTAATGTTGACAGAGAGACTCGTTGGATGTTATTGAAAATATTGTCATCATTGATGATATTGGCTTGGATTTCTCGTAGCCTGATACAATTATTGGCCAAAACCATGTTCACAATGGCGGCCTCTTGTGCACGACTAAACATAGGGCCCCTTCCACCTTGGTGTCCTCGACCCTCAATCCTATGTAAGAAAAAAAAGATAAAATAAATAAATATATATATATATATATATATATATATATATATATATATATATATATATATATATATATATATGCAGCCTACTGTCAAATGTCACAGTAAACAATATTGATTATACAAGCTTCAGTTTCAATGTATACTGTGTGGTTAGCTTACCTGTTTTCTCGATGAAATGTCCGAATTACTGACGCAACAGTATTTCTGCTGAGATTTGGTTGAACTCTTTGTCCAGCTTCCATCAGTGTCAGTCCATGGTTGATAACATGGTCAATAAGTATTGCACGGATTTCTCGAGTCAAATTTGGTCCTCGTCTTCTTTGTTCAGGTTCTATCACCTCTTCAAGTCCTTCTCTACCTCTTACTCTACCTAGGTGTCTTCCTCTACCTCCTTCTCCTCCACCTATGCCTCCTTCTCCTCTTCCTCTACCTCCTTCTCCTCTACCTATGCCTCTTCCTCTACCTCCATCTCCTCTACCTATGCCTCCTTCTCCTCTTCCTCTACCTCCTTCTCCTCTACCTATGCCTCCTTCTCCTCTTCCTCTACCTCCTTCTCCTCTTCCTCTACCGCCTTCATCTCCTCTTTGAGCTCCCCCTCTCATTCTCACTCTTCTTCTTCTTCTAACTCCTTCCATTTTTGTTGAAGACAGGTGAACTCACCTGCTGCCTTTTATAGCACACCTGAGTGCTGCGTTTTCAAATTAGCACATGTGTGCTTCCACACCTGGTAGATGTGTTTATCCAATTCGTTCATTAGTGTGGTAATTGGCAATCCAGTGCTTTGTAATTACAAGGAAGTAACCTCACAATCCTTATCTGTGTCTAAGGTGTGAAAATGTGTGTAGAGTTTTACAAATCACTGTGTGTAATGTTTTGCAAAAAGGGTGAAGCAGACATTGTGTGTAATGTTGTGCAAATCTGTGGAGGTGTTTTGCTCATTGGAGTAAAATTTTGCTAATTGTGTGGAAATTTTAATTTTAGTGTGTAAACAATCGTAAAAAACTGTATTAAAAGGCAGACTGTTGAATGATAAAATAAAATACTGTTCACATCTATTGAGGTTTTTTTGGACACCTGTGATTCAGACGACTGGGTGGATTTCATTGTGCAACAATGCGAGACATGTTTCAAAGGTGTGTACATGCGCTAAAGATATCAAACGATTCATCTGCCATGATACAAAAACATGTGGTTGGTGAGCAACATGACAAACTGCATATTTCTAAATCTAGATAAAGATAGTGTATGGTAAGAGAACTATTTATAGCTTTTATTAACTTCTTTTGAAGCATTAAATGTAACTTAGAACCTTCTTTATTTCTTTTGTAATTTAAATGTCTACAGAGAATAGTGTGTCATGTTTTTAATAAATAATTATTATTTTTGTGGTATAAGAAAAAGTCAGTGATGATGTGTTTTTATTCTTTGTTGTGTAATGTGCAAAGATAAAAACCAAAAAATGAAAAAATGTTATCGGCCGTTTTGAGACTGAAAACGATGTGTTGTTAGGTAGTTTTTGTGGGGAAAAAGAATAAGTATTGAAGAATTGAAATTCAGAGACTCTTCTCCAGTAGTTCAGTCAATCTGGACATGTTTTATGCTTCTTGAGGTTAAACATTTATTAACATTCATGAAGATGTCACTTAATTTTAAACGTTGACAATGATTATGCCTATCAAATGTCCTTGATTCTGTGGACTTCTTTTTAGGTCTCTGATAATGCTTTTTATTAAACATTTCTTATTCTGTAAATCATAAATATTCTCTCTTTAAGAATTTTAAGAACGAATTTTCTATAATCTGAATTATTTTATAAAACTAACTTAGAAAAAACTGTGTAAAACAACAGCACTTTTTAAAAAGCACTCAAAATGTATATGTAATTGATGCCCTGTCTTCAGATTCATTATTAATTGTTTTTTCCATTTCCTGAATTTCTTTTTTTTTTTACTGAAACTTGGAAAGTACATATAATCTGTAGGCGTGGCCTGTTGAAACCATGGATTGTATAATAAAATCCCTCCCCTGCTCATTAATGCATTACTATAAAACGGAACCTCCATCAGCTGCTTCATTTTATTTACTTTCCAAACCCATGAACAATGAAGTTCTCCATTGTACTGCTGTTCTCCTGTATACTCGTCCCTGAAGGTAAGAAATCTCACATTCTTGAGTGCAGTTTTAAATGGAATATACAATAAATTACACACTTGATGATGGGATTTGTAGTAAATGTAGTTGATTTTTTTCCTTTTAGTGCTGATGTTAACGTGTCAGCAGTGCATTTCAGTTAACAATTCATCATGTCCAAGTACGCCGGTAAACTGTTCAAATGTGTGTTCCAGTGCCACTGTTTTCTCCTACTCAAGTAAGTGCATGTGCATTGTGTACTGATATTTGCAACAATATCACATTTAATGTAATACATACATTTATGGATGCATCAAAAATGATAAGTCGTTAAGCTTTATAAAAATTTATATTCTATAAATTCTATAGAAAACTGTATGAGTGACACTTCTTAAGTGTTGTTTCAGCACCTTTTGGTTATTAAAATTCAGTTTAATTTGAATAGTGTTAACATTCGATGCATTAAAAAGCTTAAGCACATTAACACACACGTGACCACTTTTCAGTTTACAGCTACTTTAATTACAGTACATTCCACTGATGTAGGTACAAAACTGTATTTATGTTGTATTTCCAAATAATACGGGGTGTGAAATGTTCTGCAGGTACTTCGAATGCGACAACTGTTCTTACTCTACAGAACTGCACAACACCAGACATGTGTGTAAATGGAAGCCTGAATTTGGGATCATCAAACACAGTATTAAATACCCAATGCTGCAGCACTGATTTCTGCAACAACCAAACACTACCAGGTAAAACAAAGTAGTTTTTGCTTGTTTGTTTGTTTGTTTGTTTGTTTGTTTGTTTATGCCATCACAATGTTTTATTAAAATTTCATATATTTAAAAAAGGCAGCAATCTAAGGGGTCCAAGTATCTCTGAAAAATGCTGCCACTAATGCTAAGTTTACACAGAACAATCTGTAGATCACGATGAAGATGAACACAATAATCCAATTTTGCGATAATATAAAATGCCTGCTGAGAGATGACTTGATAAAGTGAGGCTGATTTGCAACCAAGTAAATAAATCATCATTAGTAATACAGTTCCAGATAATACAGTAAACTGTTTTTGTTGAATTCCTGAGAAACGGAAGGTGTGTTTCCTAGTGGACATTATTAAAACACCTGTTTATTGTATAATGTCTTTTTTGTAACATTGAGTTGTTATAAGTTGTTAAATCTTGTCCTGATTAATATTTTTTAATAT